>NW_028270185.1:38673611-38973611 GCF_037043375.1 Chiloscyllium plagiosum | reverse complement strand
ACACAAACAATAAGGGACAGACCACTAATCCCTGTGGTACACTAGGGGACACTGGTCTCCAGTCACACAAGTAGCCTTTTCTCACCACACTCTGTCTCCTGTCACTAAGACAATTTTCATTGTAACCTGTCAAGTTTTGCTTCATATTGTGAGATTTTAATTTATCTTTCAGTTTGCCAGGTGGAAATTTGTCAAAGGGCTTCCTAAAAATAATCTCAAACTCATTCAATAAAACGCATTGGATGTGAATTCCTTCTGATAAAGACATCGTGATTATACCTGATCAAACCTTGCGACTCTGATTGGAGTTCAATTTTCTCCTTTCCTATTTTCTCCAGTAGTTTCTTTAACAGGATCTAATACTCGCTCGTCTATAGTTCCCTAGTCTATCTCTCCCACCATTACTGTGAAGAGGAATCGTATTAGCAGCGCTCCAGTTCTTTGGCACCTCCCCTATGGTCAGATTCTAATTAAAATATTCAGTCAGGGTCTTTCCTCCCTTGACCCCAACAGCCGCCTGTGATACAACTCATTCAGACATGGAGATTGGTCCAACTTTATACAGAACAAAGCCTAAAAAACCTGCTCGTATTTTACGTTCATCTGTTCAAGAGCTTCCCCGTCCACCTTCTTGTACCTGCATCCTCCTTCGCCCAAGTAAAATAGATGTGAAGGTCTCATGTAACAATCCGTCAATGTTCTCTAGCTTGACACACAGATTGCTCCTTTGGTTTCTCATGGACACTAACTGTTTGCTGATTATTCTGTTCTATTTGTCTGTGTAGAATATCGTGGGATTCTTCCTGATCTCGCCTACTTGTACTGCTCCATGTCCCTCAGTTCTTCAGTCCACTCTATGTTTCTAAGTTTCACTGCAATTACCTCTCAATCTTTGAAACTTGAGATCACAGGCTGAGGTTCCACATTAGACAATCGTGCCATTTTCGGGATTAATCTTGATAATATCTTTTGAAGCCCCTCTGCACTCAGTATATTCTTTGTTAGATTGGGACTCCGAACGATACACAATACCCTAAGTGTAGCCTCATGAACACTCGATGCAACTGGTGCACGACATCCGTGAATAAAGTGAAAATCCGCGATGCAATCAACATGTCTATTGCTGCTTCCTCTGAAATTCTTGCATGCAGTACATCTAGTCTGACAGATTTATAAATACTCAATCCAGGTTTTTTTCCAAAGTTAACCTCAACACTGATAAGAACGAACTTAGACTTTACTTACACATGGTCACTTGGTATTTCTGGAAGAATTTCTGGACATTCTTCCATGAAGATAGACGCAACAAAACTGTTTGTTTTCCCTGCGATTTCTCTGTTCTCTGCAATAAAGTATCCTGAACGCACACGAACTGTTCCACATTTGACCTTGTTTTTTTTATTTTTTTTTCATACATTGATAGACGCTTTTTAGCAGTCTTTATGTTTTTCTTTCGTTTGCACGCTTTTTCTCTTTTTGATTTTCTTCTCAGTTTCTTGGTCATCCTTTGCTGGATCCTACATTTCACTGAATCCACTGGCTCACTGCAACACTTGTCATTTTTCTAAGCTGCCTCCGTTCATCTGATAGCTAGATGAAGGTGGGGTTGAAAGTGATAGTCGGAGAGCAGGGTGGACCAGCTTGATAGGAAGGGAGGTGCTGACTTGGATTGTTGGAGTGAGATAAAGTGGGATTAGGGGAAATGGGGAAATGGTGAAATCCACTATGATCCCCTGTGGTTGGAGGGGGCCAAGGCAGAAGAGGAGGCTTTCTTCCTCCAGGCTTCTGGTGGCGCGGATTTGGTGATGGAGCAAGCCGAGGTCCCTCATGTCCTTGGCAGAGTGGGAAGGGGAGTTAATGTGCTTAGCCACAAGACGATGGCTTTGGTGCTGTTTTTGCGCTCCACCTTACTAGATTCTGTGGAATCTGAGCGACTTGGGCTCTGGGGAGGTTAATGACAAAGATCATCTTGCCACATTATTTATGATCTTCTCAAACTTTAATTGCTCCATATCTCCCGTGATGCTGATGGAGTAAAGAACGACAATGATCTGTATTCCCCCAAAGAGCTGAGACAGCTCTAACCTGGGTGGGAACTTTACAGCAGTCTGGTAAAGTGTTGCTGCAGCTGTACAGGGTCTTCGTGTACAGATTTAATCTCTTCAATGAAGAAAGGATGTTGTTATATTGGAAGCAGCTCAGAGTTAGTTCCCTCAACTGATTCCTGCAATTAAGGTATTAGGTTATAGCGAAAGGATGATTATGTTGACGCAGTCACCATTGGAGTTTACAAAAATAAAGGATGATCTTATTTCAACAAGTGAAGTGAATTACACAGATATTGGAGGAATCCATTCCGTTCTCCAGCCTGTTACACAGGAACAACAGGAGGATATCCAGGCCTTCAAACCTGTTACACCAAAACAGGACGAGGCTATTCAGTCCCTGGAGCCTGATAAATATTTACAGAAGGAGGCCAATCAGCCACCCGAGCCTATAACAGTAGGCCATGCTGCACCAGTATCCTGTTAACAGCAACAGGATCAGTCCATTCAGCCTCCTCAGGTCTGTATCATAGGAACTGGAAGAGGTCACACAGTGACTGGAGATTGTTACACTGGGATAACAGGAGGCCATTCAGACCCACTGAGACTATTGCAAGGGAATTGGATGAGGATAAAAACTATCTGAGACTTCTTTCATGAAAAAGGAAGAGGTAATTTAGACATGTGTCTGTTGTAGGGAACAAGAGAAGACCAATCAATCCCTCGGTCCCATCTCCTGGATTCATGAGGAGACCATTCAGTATTTCCATCTGTTATGGAGAAGTATGAGAAGACCCACCAGCCTCTCAAAATGTTAGACAGCAATAGGAAGATTCCATAATCTCCCAATCCTCTAAAGCATCAACAGGAAGCTGTCATTCCGGCCTTGGAGATGGCAACATGGGGACATCAGAAAGGCGTCAACCCATCGACTTTGTACACCAGCTGGATGATGAGTCCATTCAGCTACATATGGCTCTTAAACAGCATTTGGAGCTGTGTAAAAACGTTTGCCCATTAAATAGGAATTCAAAGAAAACGCAAAGGCTTTCGTAAGGGAAGAACTTATAATAACGGTATACATTAGGGACTAAAGTGTAACAATAAACTATTGTAATTTAAGGCAAATGGCTAGAGTCCATTGTTCAGGACATTTGCAAAATTAAACCACAATTCGTCAGAGTCAACATGGTTTTACGAAGGCTAAATCGTGTTTGAATTGCTTGCGTGAGTTATTTGAAGATGTCACAAACAATATGGATCGTGGGAATCCTGGTGATGGAACATATCTGGTCTTCCTGAAGGCTTCGGGTATGTCGCTTCTCCAAATAGTAAGTGGTAAGATCAGACAACATGGGTTTAGGAGTAATTTATTAGCTTGCATGAAGGATTGGTTAACCAACAAAATGGTGTCAGATGGAATATATGTGTCATTTTCTTTTGGCAAATGCAATTTGTGGGGTGCCACCGATTTCAGTTCTCATGCCTCAACCATTTGCAATCGATGGTATTACTGTACTCAGTTGATGAGATAGAAAATACGGTGCCACATGTTCAGATGACACTAGCATTGGTAGGAAATTAATTCGGAATGATGATGTAAGAGATTTTAAAACTATATGGATAGGTTGGGTGAATGGGCCGACATTTAGCAAGGAAAACTAAAGTGAATAAATATGGGGCTATTCAAGTTGGCCAGTCTAATAGAAAGACAAATTATTATCTAAATGGAAATAAAGTTCAAAGTGTTTAGGTGCATAGGGATCTGGGTGTCTGCTTGCATATCACAGAAAACCTGCATGCGGGTACTGTGCAAGTAATGAGAAATGCAAGAATAATTTCAATGTTTATTTATAAAAGCATAGAGTAGAAATGTAGGGAGTGTTGGTGCAGCTATGCAAGGCATTAGTGAGGATGTAACTGGAGTACAGTTTGGGTGTTCTGTAGAATGAGGTATATCCATTGGAGGCAATTCAGAAGAGCTTCATTAGTTTGATTCCATATTTGAAGTGTTTGTCTTATGAAGAGAAATTGAGCAGTTTAGGCCTATACTCTCGAGTTTATAAGAATGAAAGGAGATCTCATTGAGGTCTGCAAATGCTAAAAGTAATTGAATGTGTAGATGTGGAGTTGATTTTGTTTCATGTGTCGTAATCTACAACAAGAGATTAGAGTTTTAGGATGGAGAGATGGCAGGAAAGTGGAACGGAGGCCGTGTAGACATCAGCCTCATCGAGGGGTTGGATTCCTCAAAGATGCTCCTTATTCTTATTCAACGCTTCTACTGTGTTGCACAGGAATGGGGGAGGAATGTGTATCATACAAGATGCAGGCACTCAGGATAAATCAGTCTCACTCAGTGAGAGAGAACGTAACCAGTAAGGTCACACAGTGACCAGCGCTGGGTTCTCAACTATTTACCATCTATATTAATGATCAGGAGGGTGGAACACATATACAGATGCTGAGTTTGGTGATGTCGTTGCGGTCAGCAAGAGATTAAATTATCAAGAGAAGGTGGAGAGTCTGCACATAGATTCAGAGAGGTAAAGGCAATAGATAATAGTTTGGAAGGTGGAGTTTAAGATGATATAAACTGTCATTTCATTTACTGGAATAATAGAAAGCAATATGTTACTAAAATGGAGAGGGATTACAGGACTTAATGATACTGTGTACTAGGGGGTTCACTCAGGTCCGTTCAGACAATGGAGGTTTTTCTCCATCCCTGATCGTCAGCTCCCAGACACTCCAAGTGACCCTTTTGCTCTCCGTGCACATGGAATACTTTGTTGTGGTTGATTGGCGGTGGGGATGGTGTTTTGAAAAGTGCATCAAGGCAACGTAAATTATCCAAGATGTATTCAATTCTTTCCACGTGAAGACGCGATGACGATGGGAATGGCGGACTGGTTCTGAATGAAGAGGCCGTGGCTGCTGCCAGGGCAGGGGGTATTCACCAACATGATGTACTGTGCATGGACACACTGTAACATTAATAGAGAAAGAGAGAGAGCTCCTTCAGTTCTTCTACCTCTCCCCATTGACATGGATTCCCTGCAGATGCCATTTACACCATCGGGAATCCCACTACACTGAATACACCCAGCAGCTCCCTGCTGAGGGAGAAACAGTGCTTCTCATTCATCATATATATCCTCCATCATCGAATGGTTAACATTGATGTTGAGATACTGGGAAATGATGGATATGTCACTTAGTCCTGCCTTGAAAGTTCTGGATCGTAGAAGCTGAATGAAACAGTGACCCTAAAAGCCACTGGCAGCACCACCCTGCCCCGGTGTGAAGCTGCAGGTCGTGTTGAAGGAGGTGACACCATTCTATGATCAGCTCCTTGTTCAGTCAGGGCACCTCACACTCTGCTCCGGGGTCAAGTGGAGCTTGGGAAGCTGGTCCTGTAAAGCCCGGGGTTGATAGAGCAGATCCCTTTCCCCCCACACACTCACTGCGTGGTTTCAGAGCTTCCCCTCTCTGCAGCCTCTGCTCCATTTGTTGTTCATGTTACACACCCAGATGTTGTAACTACAGTCCCCATGCTCCATCCAGAGTTGGGTCGCCAAATCCTCAGGTCTCCCTGAATGTCTGAGGCAACTCACAGCACAACTTCCAGCAAAACATCCCCAGCCCCTCCACTAAATTTTCAATAACAGGAGTCAGTCAGAAACCCCTCGGTACAAGTGTTGTGAACCAGACCAGATCCCCACAAAATATTGTAAGAAGGCCGCTTAGACCCAACCTTTTCTTATTTTGAATATAGATGGAAAGTGTGCCTTACAGATATGTTGTGACTGGTCAAACCACTCGTTATTAAGCAAAATATAATCTATTCAAATGCTTCAGTTAAAATACAATCAAAGAAAAGAACATTTTGTGATAGCTTATATGTTGGAACACTTACACAAACAATGGATACTGTACCTTCTTGGTTTACACCGCTTGGCACAAAGATATATTCAAATACAGATCCTTACAGCAGTTTTCTAATCCAGGGGGAAACAACATGAACAGAGATCTCAGAGAGAAAAGCAGCTGGGGATCATGTATTAAAATTTCCAACCTTTTTTTAGGATCCCCAGCAGCTTCTGAATGCTGCAGCAAAAAACAAAATGAGGACCCCTGGTCTGGGAGTGCTGGCCACTGCCCTTCCATCGTTACCACCGTTTTAATGAAACCTAAAATCTCAGTTATTTACTTAAACTGTTTTCAGACAGACGTTCTGCACCTCTGCCTTTAAAACCTCTCTTCAAAAAAAAACAAGAGAAAATAACCTTTTCACAGTGATAGAATTCTCACAACTCCATCTTTAATACAATAATCCATCAATATACAACGATGGATTCATTTTAGACCTCCTAATATTCCTCTATTAGTAGACTGAAATGCATATACATTACATTGACTGTGAGCATATAAATGTTCACAACTAGTTTCAATTTCAGGCATTTTATTCCTGCCAAGTCTCCACAACGTGTCAAAACGTAGGGTTTCTCGCCCTGTCACCTGTATAATTTCAAACTGAAGGGCAGCAATAATAAGCTCAATCGAAACAGACTGGTATTTTTCTCCCTAAATTTCTCCAAAACCTTGAAGAGGTCACGATCAGTGATAAAGGTTTGTCTCATGTATGTTATTCGCAATTTAAATGCTGAAAGCTCAAGGCCTCCATCCCCATTGTGAAATAATTCTGTTGATATTTCCACTGGACACTCCAAACACACGTTACATAACGGAGCACTTCTCATCTCTCCAATAGTCCTTTTGAAAGACATAGCTCCTCATTTCTCAGCATAAAAGAGTTACATACTTCTGTACCTCTTAATGCTCTAACCTCTTTACCTGCTATTCCTGACTTATGCCAGTTACTCTTACTCTCACAGGTATATGTTTTAAGAAGATCTCACACATTCTTCACAACCTCTCAAAGAATCCAATCTTTGATTTCTGAACCCAATCATCATCAGCAGCCATTTCTAAGCTTGCCATTTTAACTCTCTGCTCTTCCACACGACTTCTCACGACTGCAGGACGTCAATTGTTGAACTTCACCAAAATAAGAATCTCTCTGAGAATGTCATAGGTTTGCTCTGTTTTTCATACCCTTACCCACCTTTCAAAGTTACTTTGTGTGATCCTTTCAAACTCAATGTGCGTTTAACCAGGGACCCTTTTTTAGATTCCTGTAATGCTCTCTGTCGGCTTCTGGCCCAAGCTCATATGCACTTGGCTTTCTTCACCACCCCATACTAGCCAGATACCTCCTCCGATGGGGATGCAAATACCTATCAGCTTTGTTTGGATCAACTAAATCCACATGGTCACTGGGTCACTGCATTTGTTTAGCCACTTTCTCAAATGAAATTCGAAAGGATTCCCCATTCTTCTCATCAAATTTAGATAATGCCTGGATGCATTTAAACAGAACCCCATACTGCCATTGGTTACAATAGGGTTGTTCAACCTCACTATTCTCCTCATCCCACCGACCATATGCCTTCATCTCCGCCTTCTATGTCAACTTTCCTCTCTAACTGTTAACTTTTTAAGTTGAAACTGTCTGTTTTTCTTCTGACCTATTCTCTCTTTCTTCTTCATTTCCTTTTTTTATTTCTACTTTTTATCATAATTCAAACTGTTTCAATTCCTTTTCATATTCACAGTGCCTCATTTGAAATTGAATTCCAGCCGTTTCCAAAGAGTCTGATGGCAGTTCTACCAAATGTAATTGCCGAGCTATCACTGTAATTATCTCTCATTTTCTCGCAGACAAACGCAACCCCAACTCCAGCTTGCCTATCAATTCCTACAGCTTTGACTTCATTACCTTTTGTAAAACCACCAACTTCACTTCCACCACACCCAGTTAATGACTGAAAGAATCTTTATACACAAACCACTATTTAAACCAACCGAATTCACATCCACAACAAAAGACACTAACAGCAACCATACACGCCCTTTGAACGCAATAGTTTCCCCGTGCATAATCTCCAGAGTCTGCATGACCTTATTCTGGATTCGCTGGTTTCCTCCCACAATCCAAAGATGTGCATGTCCGGCAAATTGGTCATGCTAAATTGTTCATAGTTTTCAGGGATGTGTGGGTTAGGAGCCTTAGTCGGGGAAGATTTGTAATAATAGGGTAAAGGAATGGGTCCGGCTAAGTTACTCCTCGGAAGGTCGGTGCGGACTTGTTAGGTCGAATGGCCTGTTTGCACAGTGTAGGGATTGTAATTCTAAACCCAATTTGGTATTACCGATTTAGATACCCCAGACAAGATACCCCAGTTTGCAACAGACCAACCAGACTGCCTCAAACTATTTTAAGCGGGTAGCTTGGATGCCAAACCTTTTTTTTATTTTAAAGGTAGATGTGAAGTAGGTGTTCCAGATGTGATGCATCTAATCAAACCACTCACCATTAAGAAAAACACAATATATTTAAACACTCTAATGAAAGTCCATTCAAAATGACGAGGAATTTAGAATAATTTTAACTATTGGAAATTTTAATTGAATAATGGACACAGTACCTTCTACAGACGAACTGTTCCAATGTACTAATATCCCATAAACACACCCCTTGGCAAAAAGGTACATTCAGACATACATTCTTGCATACAGTTCTCCAATCAGGAGGAATCAGCATCAAGTCAGGTGTCAGAGAGAGTAGCAGCTGGAGATACGTTACTAGGCCGTTGTTACTCCTATTTATTAAAAACCCTAAAATGCGTCGTAAGTTATTTGCTTGAGCCGTTTTCAGCAGGCAGTTTGGTCTTTAAGATTTCTTATTTAAAAAAAGAAAAAATAACGTTTTTTAAAATGACAGCATTGTCACTCAATTTAGTTGCCTGGTCCTTTACTCTTGGGGCTTTCTCGTGCTACTGATCGCAAGGTCGCCCCAAGAGAGACAAATACAGGTACAGACCAAGTTACAAGGATGTGTCTCATAACTTCTGAAACACACCTGTCCATGGACCATCACATGGGATATAGCAGGAAGTGAACAACAGCCTGACGCACACCATTTCACTGTTTCTCAGCTTCACAATGATTGCACTCGATACACTAGGGATCCAAAATCAAAGGCCATGGAAAGATACAGATGAACAGAAAGATTCACATTAAACAGACAGTTAATTAACTGAAAAGATGTTGTGGATATATGGGGAGAAAGACAGGGCAGTGGGACTAACTGTAGAATTGAGATCTTCGACAGAAAACTTACAAGAATGAGAACATTGAATAAAGGCGTTGTCGAATGCGAAACTCATTGTTTGAGAAGGAACCACATGGAGGAAATTATTGTAAATAAGAACAACTGGCAGGCTTTTTGTTAATCAACAGAGAGAGAAGGAGAGAGGTTTCATGGACAGATGAGGTAAAGTGTTTGAGAACGTCAAAATAAAGGCATTGCCAGAGGCAATAGCAATATACATCGGCATACACATGAATTACAGATGGATGGGAGTTTGGTGTGAATTCGAATCAGATTTGCTTCGGCAGGTTTGAAGCCGTAGCGTCAGTGGTAGATTTTCGGCTCCCTTAACCCTGTATTTCATAGCTCAAGGTTTAAAGAGGAGATGGAATAAGCCAGTGAGATATATTCTGGAGTGGTGAGTATTTCAAGTTAGAAATGGTCAGGATATGGTGTCATGAATCAGCTCATGGTCAAAGGGATCACCCACAGTTGTGACTTGTCTGCTTCAGCCGCAGATATTGCCCAGGGATGGGAGGGAAACAGTGGAAGGAAGTGGAGTTTGTAACCAGAACAGTGGAGAATGATCTCCATGCTGTCAATACTTCAATAACAAGGGCATTGATACAGTAAATTGTAGTTCTCCGCTGAAACTGAGTAGGTCAATATAGAGACCCGTGAGTAACAATGTCAGAGCAGAGAGGGAGACAGTAATTGAACACATTAATTGATGTAGTTAGCAGTAGTCTGTAGAGTGAATCTATGGATTGAGAGTTTCAACAGGAAGATAATAAGGACAAGAAATGTAGACTATATGAAAGAACAGTAATACAGTCATAACTGGTTTATAGAAAGAAAAATCTGGACAGTGACACTTACCAGGAACACCGACGACAGCCAGGAAAGGATAATAAAAATATTGAATAATGAGAATAACGTAATAGATTCGCCAAGATAATTGCCACCAATTAAATGCCGAAAGATACCAAACATAAATGGATAAACTCCTGTCTATTGTTGGATCATGCCAGTCTAATATTCCCAGGTTATGATACATTTTTGGAACATTCCAGTCTAATGTTCTCAGATTCAGATCGCTCCTCCCCCTCTCTCCAAATCTGCTGATCCCTGTCAGTGCTGTCAGTGATGTTCCCGCCCATGTTATGGGATAACACATTGAACGGCGCCCATTTATCATTTAAAGATGGAAACCTTCCACTGGAAAAATTAGAATCCATGGAGATTGGCATTAATCACAGTCACTGAACAAACACTGGGAAACCGAGCAAAGGCTACAGCAATGGATGAATAGACACCGCACAACAATCAACAGACAGGAGGGTCCTTCATTGGTCCAGGATATTCAACTTGGACATTCTGGTGACCATCCTCCAAGGCGGACTTCAGGACAGGCAGCAGCGAAAAGTGGCCGAGCAGAGGCTAATAGCTAATTTCGATACACATAGGCAGGGCGTCAACCGGGACCTTGGGTTCATGTCACATTACAGGTGACCACCATTGCAATATACACACACAAACAGAGACACTCCTATACACATACATACATACTGACACACATGTACGCAGATACGCACACAGACACACACACACACCCTTCAAGGCACACACACTCCCACACTCACACGGCACTCTCTCAGAGATTTAGACCACTCTACATTCATGCACACACATATACTCTCTCTCTCACTGATAGTCAAAATCCCCCACCTCAGTCACGCACACATACTCCTACACTCACACATGCACCCCGTCACAGACTTAAGACACTCTATATCACTACACAAATATATACATTCTCTCTCACACTCACAACCCCCCAACGCAGACAGACACAGACACACATATACAAACCGATAAAGACCCACATGCACACATATATTTTGTGGGGTGAATTTGTACTTGCAGAGTTACATTGTAGTTTGCTCAAAAACTGTATGGCTTCATGTAAAACTCTCTTATCTCACTTTTCAGATTAGAATCAATCTAAACATCATGGAATAGACAGAGAACACAGGGGGATAACACCTTCAACATATTGTCTAGCTTTAGCTCAGTCATGATTTGTAGATGCCGTTGTTGGACTGGGATGTACAAAGTTAAAAGTCACACAACACCAGGTTATAGTCCAGCAGGATTAATTGGAAGCACACTAGTTTTCGGAGCGCCGCTCCTTCATCAGATGATAGTGCAGGACGCACTTCTGAGGCACACAATTTATAACAAAGATTTACAGTGTGATGTAACTGAAATTATACATTGAAAAGTACCTTGATTGTCTGTTGGGTCTTTCATCTGCTCGAATACCATGATAGTTTCACTTCTTTAATGTGTAAATCACAAAACTTTTTTTTTAAAAGTTGCAAACTCAGGTTAGCTTTTAACAAGTTCCACACATTACTTTTCATATAACTACAAAAGTGAATATTTACTGGGTTTGGATGTAATGGATAATAAAAAATGGAATGGACCATAAATCTTTAAATCTTTTTTTAAATTGGATTGAGAGTACTAACAGAACACTGCAGGGGTCTATATATGTTCCACTCTGTTTATGAAAGAAGCCGTTATAAAATATCAGATCAGTTGCATAAAGAAAGGTCGGGTGGGCAAGTTTCTAGATTCCTTATTGACCAGTGTGAGGCTACTCCTGGTTTTAAGTGCCCTGCTACCAAATCCTTTCATAATTTTGAGATAGAGCATTGAGACTGCTGCTCAGCAACAGGCCGAAGCAATTCTGTCCCTATGGGCCCCTTACAGAGGTATAATAGAAGGCCATTCAGACCATATTCGCCTGTTGCTACTTGAAAAGGTGGAAATCTAGAATATTGGCACATTTTGCCAACAAGGAGAAAGTGAGGAGTGCAGGTGTTAGAGATCAGAGCTGAAAGCTGTGTTGCTGGAAAACCGCAGCATCCAAGGAGCAGGAGAATCGACTTTTCGTGCTTTTTCAGCAACAAATTGTTCAGCACATTTTGCCAACAGAATCATTCAAAACAAAGAGATGTGCCACTGCAGCTGTATGAGGTGTTACTAGGTGGGCAACGGGAATACCTTGTGTTGGTTATGTTTCTGTAACTGAGAAGGGATGGACCTCCATCAGATACAGTTTAACGGTTGTTCGTCGTGCACCCGCTGCTGTCTCATTTAATGTCTCGGGTCTGTTACACAAAGACAGGAGAAGACCATTAAGCCTTTCCAATATATTACAGAAGGCCACGAGGAGCCAATTAAGCCTCTCGAGGCTGCTGCAGAGGGGCAGGAAGTGTTTCTTTAACTTTCTTTTTTTTAGATTAGATTACAGTGTGGACACAGGCCCTTCGGCCCAACAAGTCCACACCGACCCGCCGAAGCGCAACCCACCCATACCCCTACATTTACCCCGTACCTAACATTGCGGGCAATTTAGCATGGCCAATTCACCTGACCCTGCACATCCTTTGGACTGTGGGAGGAAACCGGAGCACCCGGAGGAAACCCACGCAGACACGGGGAGAATGTGCAAACTCCACACAGTCAGTCGCCTGAGGCGGGAATTGAACCCGGGTCTCTGGCGCTGTGAGGCAGCAGTGCTAACCACTATGCCACCGTGCCGCCGTGCCGCCCACGGTGTTACGCATAAATATTAGTTTTAAGTTAGTTGTGGAATAGGAAAGACCTGATGTAAACATTAAAGTTCTAAATTTGAACAAGGCCAATTTTGAAAGTTTTAGCCGAGCCCTGTGAAAGGCTAATTGGAATACCCTATTCACAGGTAAAGGGATCGTTGGAAAATGCAAGGCCATCAAAATTTGGTTTCAGAGAGTCCAGAGCCAACGTGTTCCTATTAGTGAGAAGGGCAAGGCTTGTGAGTGCAGGGAGTGCTGGATGGCTAGATATATTGATGCTCTGGTCAAGGTAAGGAAGGAGGCATATGTCAGGTAAACAGAGCAGAGATCAAGTAAATCCCGAGAGGTGTATAAGGGCAGAAAGTGCATAGTCAATGCGGAAACCTGGCCAGAAAAATGTGGACATGAGATGGCTTTAGAAATACGGTTAACGAGGCATTGAAGAAATTCTACAGACCACTTAATTTTAAAAGATTAACTAGGGGGATAACAGGGCCCCTAAAAGATCAGTAAGACTATCTATGTGTGGAACCACCCGAGATTGGAAGGATACGAAACAAAAATTTCTCCACAGTATTTAATGAGGACGAGGTTACAAGAGCAAGAGAATGAATAAATATATAGTGATACATTGAAAGTTGTCTATATTACAAGGGGATGTTTGACATTTTAAAACACATAAAGGTGAACAAATCCCTGGGACCTGATCAGTTGTATCCCAGATGATTGTGGGAAGCTAGGAAAGAGATTGCTCAGTCTTTTGCCGATATATTTGTATCATTGATTTCCACAGGTGATGTGTCAAAAGACTGGAGGGCTGCTAACGTGGTGTCATTATTTAAGAAAGTAAGGGAAAAAAATCAGGTAACTATAGATCGGTGAGCATGACGTCAATGGTGACCAAATTGTTGGAGGGGATTTTGAAGGAAAGGATATATATGCATTTGGAAAGACAAGGATTGAAGAGGGCTTTGTACAATGGAGATCACGTCTCATTGACTCGGTGGAATTTTTTGCGGAAGTGATGAAAATGATTGATGAAGGCAGAACAGTGGATGTTGCCATTATGGAATTCAGTAAGGAAACCAAAATGGTCTACATGGTAGACTGGTTAGCAAGGTTAGACTGCCTGGGATCCAGGGAGATCTCGCCATTTAGATCCAATCTTTTCTGGAATATTGGAGACAGGGCGTGACAGTGGACATTTGTTCATTAAACTTGGAGACCTTTGACCAGTGGCGTGCTGCAAAGATCAATAGTGGGTCCACTGCCTTTTATCACTTATACAAATCATTTGCATTTGAGTATACGAAGTATGGTCAGTACGTTTGTAGATAATACCAAATTTGGTGGTGTAGTCGCCAGTGAAGAATGAACTCTCAGACTATAATGGGACTTTGCTTAGGTGAGCCGAGGAGTGGCAGATGGGGTTTATTTTAGTTAAATGTGAGGTGTTGCATTTTGGCAAGACAAATCAAGGCAAGACATATCGGTAGGGTCCTGTCGAAAGCTGCCAGTCAAGGTGAACTCCATAGAAATGATCGAATCCTTACAATGAGGAAACAACCTATTCGGCCCATCGAGACCACACCGACCCTCTAAACAGTATCCCACTGGACAAACCCTAACCCTATCCCTCTGAACCTGCATTTCCCATGTCTAATCCACCTCGCCTCTACACATCCCTGGGTACTATATGCAATTTAGCATGGCCAATCTACCCTTATCTGTATATCTTTATACCGTCAGAGGAAAACATAACATCCAGAGGAAACTCACGCAGACATGGTGAGAATATGCAATCTCCACACAGGCAGTCATTCAAGGATGGAATTAAACCCAGATCGCTGCGCTTTGAAGCAGCAATGCTAGTCACTGAGCTACTGTGTCATCGGGTGGAGCAGGTTCTCCGTTCATTGAAAGTGCCGTCACAGGTAAACAGCGCAGTGAAGAAGGCACTTGGTGATCTTCCCTTTATTGGTCCGTGCTTTGAGTCTAAATATTTGCATGACATGCTGCATCTGTACAGAACATTGGTTTGGCCACTTTTGTAATACTGCCTTTAACTCTGGTCCCCTTGCTGCCGGATAGATGTTGTCAAACTTGAAAGGGTGCAGGAGAAATTTAAAAGAATGTTACAGGTGTTGGAGGGTTAGAGTTACAGTGAGAGTTTGAATAGGCTGGGACTATTTCCTAGTGTTGAGGCTGAGGGGTGACCTTAAAGAGGTTTATAAAATCATGAGGGGCATAGATAAGGTAAACATTCAACGTCTTTTCTCAGGATAGGCGAGTCCAAAATTAGAAGTCAAAAGTTTAAGGAAGGGGGGAAAGTTTTAAATAGGGACATGAGGGACAACATTTTCACACAGAGACTGCTGTGTGTATGGATTGAACAGCTAAAACAGGTGGTGGAGGCAGGTACAGTTACACCATTTAAAAGGCATTTGGATGGATACATGCATGGGTCGTGTTTCGAGGGGGATGGGCCAAGTGCTGGCAAGGGAGACGAGATTTATTTAGGATCTTTGGTCGGTATGGACGATCAGACCGAAAGGTCTTTTTCCGTGCTGTATATCTCTGAGCTTCCATTGCTTCTTGAGTGTATAACACAGGGACAGGTGGAGGATATTCAGCTTCTGAATTCTGTCAGTCAGCTTGTTTGCTCAGTTACTGAGAGTAAAATACAAAAATACATCATTCAGATTTTGATGGTGTTTTACAGAAACAGGAGAAAGGCTTTTAGTCAAGAGAAGCTGTAAGGAATGTGAAGAGGCCATTCAGGCCCTCAATTCCATTCCACAAGAACATCAGGTGAGCACAGAGCCATTGGAGCCTGTTAGCCAGTAGCAGGAGGAAGACATCTACTTTCGCAAACCTTGGATCAGGAGGCAGTCACTCAGCTGCTCAAGATTGGGACACAGGAAAAGGAGGCAGTTATTCAACTGCTTGATATTGGGACACAGAAATAGGAGGCAGTCATTCAGTGTTCGAAACTGGGGCACAAGGAAATCTGGAGGTTAGTGAGGCCCCAGGATCCTGTTACACAAGGACTGCAGGAGGTGACTCACTCCCGACCAGTATGGGACACTGGGAGAGAAGGGGAGTTTGCTTGTAACAAACATAAATATATGAATAAGTTGCCTTAGTGGTCCTTTCAATCCTGCCCCACCATTCACAACGACCACGTCTGATCTGATTGTGATTCCCTCATTCCATTTTATGGATACTCCCCTTTCTGCAGCCTCTGCTCCATTTGTTGGTCATGTTGCAGACTCAGGTGCTGTAACAACACTCACCATGACTCATCCAGAAAGAAGGGTCTAACAGGATAAGTCATGATTTGAAGTTCCAATCACAAGAAGGAAAACACAAAATCAAGGTATTGTCAGATGTTTAGTACTCTTACATTCGCAATCCAACTAATCTCACCAGCCCATTCATTACATATTCAGGATGGAGCACTGTGCAGTTCCGGCTCGTGCACAGCTGTATGTAACCCCGCAATGTCCAGAGTGAAACTCTGTGCAGTCCACACCAATGCTTGATCTATAATCCTGAGCTAAATGTCCAGTGTGGGAAGCTGTGCACTCCGCACTGGTTCATTCATATACAAACCCAGGCTGTCGCATTGTGCGGTAACACTGTATTAGATTACTACCCAGTGTGGATAAACATGTAACCAATGCTGAAAGTGACAGGATTTGCAGTTCCCATCCATTTACAGCTCCATATCTCCACTGTGCTTTGACAAGGGATGCTGCGAATGTGAAAGTCACTGCGAGGAAGAGATGTAAACGGAAACAATTTACATACCAATAGTTCTGATTAAGGCGAGTATCACTCTAGTATTTAAAGATCAAATAACTGAGATAATATCCAATAAGGTTTTGTGAATAGTGCAAAGAAGTAAGAGGGGGGTGGTGATGTTATAGTTGTTGCACTATAAGCCTCCAAATAATCAATGGGAATTAGAGGAACAAATATGCAGGGAGACTGGTAAGAGTTGCAGGAGCAATAGGGTTGTCAATATAGGTGATTTTAATTTTCTTAACATAGACTGGGACTTCCAGATGGTTATGACCTCAGATGGAACGTAATTTGTTTAGTGTGTTCAGGGAAGTTTCCACAAGCAATATATCGAGGGTCCTATTGGGGAAGGGACAAACTCGACTTACATTTGGGAAATAGGGTAGAATAGGTGAGGGAGGTAAAGTGGGGGAGCATTTTGGGAAAAGTGACTAGAGCTGAATTAATTTTAAAATAGTTATGATAAGGACAAAATTGGTCAACAGAATCAAATTCTAAGTTGGGGCAAGGCGTATTTTGTTGGAATTAGACAGGGGATGGCAGGGATGTTTGGAGTAGTTTGTTTCCAGGTAAAAGGATCCCGGGCAAGTGGGAGAGCTTCAAAAGTGAGATAGCTCGAGTTAAAGGTCTATATGTTCCTCTGAGGGTGAAGGGAAATTGAGGCTGGAAGAGAGAACCCTGGATGACAAGAGATATTGAGTCTCTGACCAGCAAAAAAAAGGAGATGTGGCTCACGTACAGGCAGCTGGGACCAAGGAAATCCCTGGAGGTATACAGGGGATACAGGAGTTTAGTAAATACGGAAATCAGCAAGGCGAAAAGTGGGTATGAGATAGCTATGGCTGAGCAGATTAATGTGAATCCAAATTCAGTATAGGAAAGAAAAAGAACAACCAGAGAGAGAGAATAGGACGTCTTAAAAACCAAAATGGGCATGCATGTGTAAAACCTCAAGAGATGGGTGAGGTCCTCAATTTCCCCTCTGTGTTTGCCTGAAGAAAGACTTGAAGATCTGTGACATTTGGCGGGTTAATTGTCATATCTTGGTACAGTCCATATCACAGTAAAGGTGTTGATGCACATATTAGAAAACATAAAGTCAGATAAATCTCTTGGTCCTGACCAGATATATGCAAGAGCACTGCAAGAGGCGAGATAAACAGCTAAGGGGGCAAGGACCCGGAAGACTGGGCGGTAACAAATGTGCCCTTATTCAAGAAGGGCTGCAAATATAAGCCTGGGAAATATACACCTTTAAGCTGCACATCTGTTTTCGGTAAACCGCTTGAGAAGGTTCTGAGATATAAGATATACATGCATTTGGAAAAAAACAGAGTTTGACTTGGAGCAGTCAGCATAGCTTTGTGCTTGGCAGATCATGCCTTACAATTTTGTTCGAGCTTTTGAGGAATTGACCAGGAAGGTTGACAAGGGTGGGGTGGTGGACATAGTCTATATGGATTTCACTAAGGCCTTTGATAATGTTCCACATGGTAGGCCGCTCTAAAAGGTTAGATTGCATGGACTCTAATGTAAACTGGCAAATTTGCAACACAATTGATTTGACGTTATGAAGCAAATGGCTATGGTGGAGGGATGCTTGTCGGACTGGAGGCCTGTGACGAGTGGAGTGCCTCAGTGGTCGGCCCTGAGCCCATTGCTGTTTGTTATCTATATCAATGATTTGGACCAGAGTGTACAGTGCAAGGTTAGTAAGTTTGCAGATGATTCTAAATTAGGAGGCGTCATTTACAGTGAGGAAGATTATCAGAAATTGCAGCACTACCTTGGTCAACTGTGGAAGTGGGCTGCGAAATAGCAAATGGCGTTTAATATCTATAAGTGTGACGTCTTGCATTTTGGAAAGTCAAATCCAGGCAGAAGTTTAATTATGAATGAGAGGGCCTTAAGGCATGTAGAGGAAAAAGGGGACGTTGGAGATCAGGTGCATGGTTGTTGAAATTTGAGTCACAGATATACAGGACAATAAAGAAAATTTTTGGCACACTGGCCTACATCAGGGCATTGAGTATAGAAGTTGGGACGTTATGATGCAGTTGTAAGGCTGTAGTCGGGGTATTGTGCTCAGTTTTGTTCACCTTTCTCTGGAAAGGATATTATTGAACGAGAAAGAGTGTAGAAGAAATTTACAATGATGTTTCCTGGGCTAAAGGCTCTAAGTTATAGCCAGAGGTTGGACAGGTTAGAACTTATTTCTTCACAGCGTCGGA
Source organism: Chiloscyllium plagiosum (assembly GCF_037043375.1). Lineage (NCBI taxonomy): Eukaryota > Metazoa > Chordata > Chondrichthyes > Orectolobiformes > Hemiscylliidae > Chiloscyllium > Chiloscyllium plagiosum. The sequence goes on along the minus strand of NW_028270185.1, from coordinate 38,954,686 downwards.
AACTAAGAGGGATCTTGTGGAAGTGTAACTCTTATAAAATCATGAGAGGGGTGCATGTGGGTGAATACTTCAAAATGTTTCCCAAGGTTGTGGAATCGAGTACTAGAGGACATCTATTAATGTTTGGAAAGGAAAAAGATATATAAAAAAGGAACCTGTGCAACTGTTTTTTACACAGAGTGTGATACGTATATGGACTGAGCTGTCATTGGAAGTGATTGAGGTGGGTACAACAACAACATTGAAAAGGCATTTTAACAATACACAGATAGGAAACGTTTAGAGCGATACAGAGAAGGGGCAGGGAAATGGGGTGAGTATGGATAGACATTTTGGTTGGCATGGACCAGTTGGGCAAATGGTCAGGCATACTGGCAGTCTCGTGCAGTATGACTGTAAGTGATTGTGTTTTGGAGTGGAGGCAGAGTGGGGGAGATTGAGAAAAAATGTCATGGAAGGATATGTTCACAGGTTTCAGAATGCTGAAATGAAAACTTTTTGATAGTATCATGCGACACCAGTCAGTATTATGAAGAATTATGAGTGAATGGGATATTGTTGTGAGTTGAGGCGATGGAGAGTTTTGGATGAGCATTTGTTCTGCAGCTTTGTAACTGGGAGTGAGGACAGCAGAGTCTTCGCCTCATTGGGCTGAATCTAACAAAAAACTGTCTCAGTGACATTTTTATTGAGCGTGACAGAGGGATTGTCTGCACAAGGCCGAGCTAGTTTCCTGGTGCTGTCTTACCAAACTCATCTCATTAACTACAATTGTGTCCCTCTCATACAATGCCAAACTAATTCTCCCAACCACCAGGACTGGAGGTATTCACCATCGTCCGGATTCCCCCTGGATATTCCTTGATCCCTGACACTGGGGTCATCTTTAAAAGGCCAATGGGCACACAGTTGAGCTTTCTCAGTTTGGAGCTGACCTGCACAGTTTGCCACGAGCATGCCAGATCATGGGCAATTACACCACGGTTTCATTACAGGGGCACGGAAGTCCTGGTGGATGGGCTAATACAGAGGGGAACCATTCTCTTCCCAGAGGGATCACACCACCTGACCCATCGAGCCTCTGGTCTGAGCTCACCATCCACCTCAGTGCAGTATCTGCGGTCTGAAGAAATGTCCAGCAAAACAGGACAAGCATCAATAACCTTTTCCATTCTGTCAGGATACGGGTCACCGTATTCTCTCTGCTCCCTCACACTCACTGTATATCTGTTATAGCACGGACCCCCGAACAAGGCTCATGCTCCACCAATCTCACCACTGCATGCAGCACCTTCCCTGTGTTTCTCTCTTGCATTTCTAATGCCCCCCCCCCCACACACACAGTTATCGAATATTCTGGAAAATGCCAATTATGGAATGATTCAGATAGTGTTCCAACTTATTCCCAGTTTCAGTAAAGCGGCAGTGCACCAGTGTGTAACACGTAAGAGGATGGAGTAGAGATGTACGTTTTTCAAATCACACACATTTAAAATCTATGATGAGGCCATTCTGTACTTTAAACATGCTCCAACATTCAATACGTTTGGGAGTGATGTGATGATTTTCTCAGCATCATGTTACAGGAACTTTCACTCATTCAATCCCCAGCTTCCTATTACTGAGCAGATGATTCTCAGACAAGTTTTACCCCGGGTTTCTTCTAGCATGTGTTCAGAAGGCATTTCCCATGGGGACGGACTCTCCTAACAATATATTTTATCTGCTTTATAAATTCATACAACGGTCAGCATGCTTTCCACAGAACAATCAAAAACATGCACTTATTTTATGGTTATCGATATTGATTCACAATTAGTCATTCTGGTTATTTCACTTGTCTCAACTTATTGTATTCAACCAAAGACACCTTCCAAACACTTGTCTCATTATATTATACATTTTCTAGCAGCGAACGTTTTTATCCTCAGCCATTATCATGACCATAATCTCAAATATGCCTTTTTCCTTGTCATGAATGTTTCTCTTGCTCTTTGTCTGTGACTGATTCTGAGTGTAACAGTTACACAGTCTCCCACTCAATTGGTTGGATGTTTGCTTTGTGATGCAGAGGTAGAAACCAGCGCTGGTTCAATTCCCCATATTGATCGAGGTTACCTCTCTCAACCTCACCCCACCACCCGACGTGTGGTGACCTTCAGCGTAAACCACGAGTGGTCTATCTAATAAGAGTTTTTTGGGACTCTATTCTATCAATGTCAGCATTTTAATTTTTTAAACAACTTTTTTACTGAAAAATGTTTTTTTATTATTATATTTGACCAATAACAAAACAACTCAAAGCTGAACAAAATTACATCCAAGTGCATGTACATGCAAAACATGTTAAAGTCTCATAATGGACTGAAGAAAATAAAAAATAAAAAATAAATAATAAATAAATAATACGGCTCAGAATAACAAAACGATAGCTCTTGTTCTTCGAGAGCATTAACTTATGCACATTCATACGTTCACAATTTTTTATATTTGATTCATTAGGCAATATCGTCATGGCTATATAAAAGCCCTTTTTAGAGTGGCAGATAAGCCTGCATCGCGGTGATCCAAAAAGGGTTCCCATATCTTATATTAATCTGCTTTTTGGTGCACCATATACTGGTGAAAAAGTCCAAAGGGATATTCTGCATGGCGAGCTTATGACGACCCAACAGACCCTGGGGCTTTCAGAAAGTCAACACAACAGAATATTTTTCCTGGCACAGGAAGTATGGGGGAGATACTAAACGAGTAGTTTGCATCAATATTTATTGTGGAAAAGGATATGGAAGATATAACATGCAGGGAAATAGATGATGACACCTTGCAAAATGTCCATATTAAAGCGGAGGAAGTGCTGAATGTCTTAAAACGGGTAAAGGTGGTTTTATCCTCAGGGCATGATCAGGTGTACCCGAAAACTCTGAGGGAAGCTAGGGAAGTGATTGCTGGGCCTCTTGCTGAGATATTTGTAACATGGATAGTCACAGGTGAGGTGCCGGAAGACTGGAGGTTGGCTAATGTGGTGCAACTGTTTAAGAATGGTGGTAAGGACAAACCAGGGAACGATAGACCCGTGAGCCTGACATTGGTGGTAGAGAGAATCCTGAGGGATAGGATGTGTTTGTATTTGGAAAGGCAAAGACTGATTAGGGATAGTCAACATGGCTTTATGCGTGGGAAATTATGTCTCACAATCTTGATTGAGATTTTTGAGGAAGTAACAAAGAGGATTGATGTGGGCAGAGGGGTAAATGTGATCTATATGGACTTCAGCAAGGCGTTCGACAAAGGTTCCCATGGGAGAGTGATTACAAGGTTAGATCTCATGGAATAGAGGGAGAACTAGCCATTTGGATACAGAACTGACTCAAAGGTAGAAGGCAGAGGGTAGTGTTGGAGGGCTGTGTTTCAGACTGGAGGCCTGTGACCAGTGCATTGCCACTAGGATCTGTGCTGGATTCACTACTTTTTGTAATTGACATAAATGATTTGGATGCGAGTATAAGAGGTATAGTTAGTAACTTTGCAGATGACACCAAAATTGGAGGTGCAGTGGACAGTGAAGATGGTCAACTCAGATTACAACAGAATCTTGACCAGATGGGCCAATGGGCTGAGAAGTGGCAGGTGGAGTTTAATTCAGATAAATGCTAGATGCTGCATTTTGGGAAAGCAAATCTTAGCAGGACTTAAACACTTAATGGTGAGGTCCCAGGGATTGTTGCTCAACAAAGAGAATTTGGAGTGCAGGTTCATAGCTCCTTGAAAGTGGAGTTGCAGGTAGATAGGATAATGAAGAAGGTGTTTGGTATGCTTTCCTTTATTGGTCAGAGTATTGAGTACAGGCGTTTAAAGATCATGTTGCAGCTCTTCAGGATATTGGTTAGACCACTGTTGGAATATTGCGTGCAATTTCTGGTCTCCTTCCTATCAGAAATATGTTGTGAAACTTGAAAGGGTTCAGAAAATATTTACAAGGATGTTGCCAGGGTTGGGGGTTTGAGCTATACAGAGAGGCTGAATAGGCTGGGACTGTTTTCCCTGGAGCATCGGAGGCTGTGGGGTGGCATAATAGAGATTTTAAAAATTATGAGGGGCATGGATAAGGTAAATAGGAAATGTATTTTCCCTGTGGTTGGGGAGTCCAGAACGAGAGGGCATAGTTTTAGGGTGAGAGGGGAAATATATAAAAGTTACCTACGAGGCAACCTGTTCACACAGAGTGTGGTACGTGTATGGAGTGAGCTGCCAGGTGACGTGGGGGAGGCTGGTACAAGTGCAACATTTAAGAGGCATTTGGATGGGTATATGAATAGGAGGGGTTTGGAAGGTCATGGGGCGGGTGCTAGCATGTGGGACTAGATTGGTTTGGGATATCTGGTCGGCATGGATGGGGTGGACCGAAGGGCCTGTATCCATGCCGATCATCTCTATGACTTATATTAATCTTTGTTTTTTGGTGCACCATACTGGTGAGAACGTTCAAAGGGATATTCCCCATGATGAGCTGACAAAGACCCAACAAACGCGGACATCCAACACAACAGAATATTTTTCCTAGCCCAGAAAGTAAGGATATATTGTCTCCCATATGCATCTGCGTAAGATAATCTGGGCATTCCCACGAAAGGGAAATCGGGTCCATCTCCAATTTGGTCCTCAAGACCCAGTCTATCACACCTAACACAGTGCTCCACTATAAACGAAGCCTGCAGCAGGACCACATGCAATGAGTAAGAGTGCTTGTAGTCATTCTGCATTTAGGAATGCTAAAGATAATCCCACTTTGAATTTTGAGAGAAAATCTGGTGTCAGATCGACCCTATGAAGGATTTTCAACTGCATGAAATGGGTCCTATTACAGATCAAAATCCTTCGAGCATTTTCACAAATATCCTCCCATGTCTCCAAAGAGATCTAACCCCCCCCCCCCAACTCTCTCGCACAGACGTCACGAAGCTGCACAGTCTTTTCTGACACTATCCAACTAATGATAAAGGGTACTGACACAGTGTATTCTTAACAATAAGCAATGGCTTCTCTCTATCGGATCTGTAAGAGTCTGTTGAAAGTATTTTTAAATCAAATCTCTAATCTGGAAAAAAAATGAAGAAGTCTCTACTAGGTAGTCCATACTTACGAGTTATTTGATCAAATGATATTATTGTTTATCCCTCAAGTAACACGTGGTGGTTCAATGGTTGCAGGGTCACGGGTTTGGTTCCTGTCTGGGGTGACTGGCTGTGTGGAGTTAGTATATTCTCAACTGTGTCTGCGTAGGTTTCCTCCCACAGTCACAAAGATGTGCAAATTAGATGACTTGACCATTGCTAAATTGCTCATCGTGTTCCAGGATCTGTAAGTTGGTGCATTAGTCAGAATAAGTATAGGACGGTAGGGGAATGGGTCTGGGTGGGTTAATCTTCAGAGGGTCAAACGGGACTTGTTGGACCCAAGGACCTGTTTACACACTGTAGGGATTCTACTAATTCTAAATCATCCAAGCAAGATAACCCCCGCACCCCCTCCCCCACCCCCCGCTGCCTGCAGTTTAAACCTGGAATCCATTACCCGCAGTTGAAAACCCGGTATACCAATTAAATGGGGTAAGAAACATGGTATTGGCTCTACTGCCCTTGATCTGAGGCCTTGTCCTTAAAGTTTTAACAGTATTGGTCATCATTAGATTTTGACAATACCCCATAAATGTTGTCATTTTATCTAAGAATAACAGACTAATACGGGTTCACTTTGTCTGAGATGACCCAATGTCTACTGTGTTGATGCCAAGTCCTCGGCGGCCGAGGCACTAACATAGGATGATAAAAGAGCTTAATTGACTGCTTTTAATCGGGGAGATCCAACCACCCCCGCCCCCTCCCCTCCGCGCCACAATCTGTGGGGCAGTTGCAATTTTGTTAGCTTGATAAAGAATTGCTTGCGGTACAAAATAAAAGCTAAACCAGCCATTCTGTTTCCGAAATATCTGTGTGGGAAACATCAAAGAAAGCATTCGCACGGGGCCTAGGGAATGAGGAAGGACATTCATTTTAATAACAGCTGTCTGACTTAGCCAGGATTTTGGAAATGGCAACCCTCTTTGAAGGTCTTGTTAAATTTTGTCAAACAAATGGACATAGTTCACGTTAAATAAATGATCAAAGACAGATGTAATGAATATACTGAAATAGGGAAACTACCCCAGTGACCATTTAAAAGGAAACCAGGATTTGTCATCAGTATCAGGTATTTCCCCAAGACCTCCCATAAGCATGGCCTCCAACTTTATAAAATTAATCTTATCGCCCGGAAAGGCAACAAGCGGATTAACGCATTGCATCACATGAACTACCGAAATTGCGGGATTTCACAAAAAAACGTAAGACCCTCATCTGCATACAATGTAATCTCACGTGACTTCTATCCCACTCCTGGGGCACATATGTTGGCATCCCGAAGGATGGCCTCCGCCAATGGCTCAATCCCCAACGTAAAGAATAATGATGAAAGGTGTCAACCTTGTCGGCTGCCTGGAGAAATTTTAATATTACTGGTTGGTACACCATTAGTGAGAACTGCAGCCAGAGGATCGCGGTAAATGACCCTCACTCACTTGATAAAAACTATGCGTAGACCAAACCGTTCTAATGTACAGAAGAGATCCTGCCACTCAACCCAATCAAATGCCTTCTCTCATCTAAAGAGATCAATAATCCCTGGATAGATTGTTGTTGACACTCTTGGATCATATTGAGTAACCTCTTCACATTGTAGGAAGATCTGCGGCCCTTTATAAAGCATGTTTGGTCCTCTTTGGTAATGGAAGGCAGCAAAGTTTCCAGCCTTAATGCACGGATCTCAGACAGAATTTTGAAATCAACATTTAAAAGTGAGATTGGCGTGTAAGAAGCACAATCTTTCAAGGTCTTCCTTTCTTCAGCATCAGTGAGATATGAGCCTCTAAAGGATGGAGGGAGGGGTTTGTGACTGTATGAGCGACGGAACGTGTGAAACATCTGCCCTGACAATAGGTTTATAAATTATTTGTAAAAGTCACGAGGAAATCCGTCAGGAATGTGCATCTTTACATTCTGAAGCTGCTTCACATCCTCCTGTGCTGACAAAGGTGCATTAAGACACAACACCTATTCAGGGGTTACTCCTGGAAGACCCAGGTTCTTGAAAAATGACTCAATCTTAATCCATCTATCCTCACAATGTTCAGTCTGAAATAATTCGCAGAAAAAACTCGGACGGGAGGCATTAATCTTTCTGGAATCAAAGGTAAGGATCCCAGTACCTTCCCTTGTTGAGGTACTGGCTTGAGAGGGGCAATCTTTTTCCTGGCAAGATAGGCTAAATACTTGCGCAGCTTATCAATATGTTCAAACAGCCTTTGTTTTGCAAAAGTAAGTTCCTTCTTGGCTGTCTGTTTGAATGTGGAATCCACTGTAGACCGAAGCGTTGTAATCCTCTGCAGCTTAGTCACTGAGGGTCTGTCAAAGTATGCCTTCTCTGCTGCCCTCAGCTGTGCCTCAAACCAGCATTCCTGCTCCCACTTCCTATGCATCCTAAGGAATAATTATCCCTTGGCATAAGCCTTAGCAATTTTCCATACAATGGATGGGTTACTGGTTGAAACTGAATTAATGGCTAAGAAAGACCTGAATACATTGCAGAAAAATTCAATGAACTAACTAGCCTTAAGAATAAAGGGATACATTCGCCAGTGTCTCGAATCTGTTATATTACCCTTAAACTTAATCAATAAGTATACTGCTTCATGGTCAGAAATGATAATAGTCCCAATTGTGCAGGATGCCAGCGAATCTAAGATTGATGCAGGGATTGGGAAAATATCAGCCCTCGTGCGGCATTTCTGCTGGTTAATAAGAAAACATAATCCCTATTTGTGAGGTAGATTTGCCTCCAGACATCCACCAGCTCTATTTCTGCACAGACTTCCACTAATTGCTTACATTATAACCTGGGTATTGGGGGACCTTTGGACATTCAGTCCACTGCGGGATACGTCTACAATACTGTGCCACGAGACAAGATAACTTAATTTAGAAAATGCATCTACCAAGGTTTTAAGAGGGTGCGCCAGGAGGCAATAATCATTCAAAATACTGTATTCTTTTCTATAGTTCAAGGATTTCGGGATTATGATCCTCCTGTGAGTGTCAAATATAATCTAGTAATTTAACTGGAAGTTTCTTCCTATCCAGTATGGCTTCTCCCCTACTCCTACATTTTTAAAAAATCGAGAAATAAACCCGATCAAACTCACCCTGCTGTAACGTCCAATGTTCAATGTCATCAAGGTGCATCTCCTGCAATAGGACAACATCCACCCTCTCCTTCCTAAGACTAGGAAATACACATTTCCTCTTTACTGGACGATGGCTCCGCATATTGTTCCAGGTACACCATTTAAGCACATCATTATCCATCACACACCGTAGCGACATTTGAGCTCTATAAAGGAACAACTTGAATTACACATCACTGATCATGAATGAAAAAAGACTCATAGAGCTTAAAAACAACACAAACGAAGACGACTACAACTAACAAGCTCTAAAAATATTCCAAAACTAAACTCATATATAAAAAAGGAACAAAATCCAAAGTGCCAATGACATTCGATAGGGAATTTACCCCACGCTCACCCAGTGGGTACGGTTACATTTCACAACACTTTATCTTCTGCCCGCTACCAATATGAAATTCATGGCAATTAACAACAAAAATCGGGCGTCAACTGCCATTTGGTTGTTATTTAGTCGTCACAAGTACCTTTGTAACCCACTCCAGCTTGTGCCGCACCCCAGATACAAGAAAGGAAAGAAAAAAAAGAGTAGTAATACTAATGAAGAAGTTAAAAGTGAATACTCTACCCATCCCCGACTACAATGTAACACTAGTTAATACCAGAAAATTCCAAGAAAATTTCTTTGAGAGAGAAACATGATTATCTAAATATCCAGCTTATTTTAAAATGTCCATAAAGTTTTTGCTTTCTCTGGAGAGTCAGACGAGTTCGTGGATCCATTGAAAGCAATACGGATCACAGCTGAGTACCGTAGGGAATACTGAATCCCGAGTTCCCTTATTCTTTTCTTGATGTCATCAAAAGATTTTCTTTCCTGAATCACCACCGTTGAAAAGTCCTGAACGAACATAATACTGGAGCCCTCGTGAATTAAAACCATTGGATCTTTCCCCTGTGTTCTGGAAGATTCCATCAGTCTTTGTTTATTCCCATATCTATGTAACCACACAAGGACAGGGCGAAGGCGTTGGTCTGAGTCTGACCTGTGCAACGTAACTTGACGAACTGTCTCAATCTTCACCTGTCCTTTTTCAGTTTTGAAGTGAAGGAATCGCGGCAGCCAGTTCTCAATAAACTCACTCGCTGACCACCTTCCGTCCCGTCCAGCAAACCGACGATGTGAACATTCTTCATCCTATCCCTGTTCTCGAGGTCGTCGTCATGCTCAATTACGGTACGGACCTGGTTTTCAAAGGAATCAAATGAGAGGAATTGATCGCGTTCTCTGTCGCTGTAGTTCGGCGCTTGACATCATATGTTCTGTTTCCAAGGCTGTCAAGTTGCTGCTCATGTTTTTGGAGCACGGCTGGAAGCAGCTACAACCACTGCTGAATCCTTCTTCAATCATTTTACGTAACTTGATGAACTCAGTGACCAGGCCTGGTGAGTAAGTGGGTCTATTGAACGAGCAGAGTGGGTTGCAGCTACAGCCTCAGGCAGGCTCGATGCTTCTGACGGGTGCACCGTGTGTTGGGACTTAATCGATCCTTTCCCATGTTTTGTCATTTTAATTTGACAAAATGGGATTAGTAAAGATTCTATCACTCTTTTAGTGTTGATTTTTAATTAACTGGCTGAGATGGGGTGGGTTAGAGAACCACTTTGCCCGTGTGTTGATGCAGACGCCAGCAAAGCAGACCTTCTGGATCGTTGCCATCATGTATTCCCCCTCAACATTTTATGGATATTATCATTTCATTTTGCATTATATTCCTGGATGTTCTGGACCCGTGTAATCTGATACCACTGTTTACATTTTCCCCTACGCTGCAAATTGCTGCCCATTTCTCGATAATCCTTGACTCTGTTGTTACTCATGAACTTCTGCCCGTGCCTCAAAATATTCAATAACCCTTGCTCCAATGCTGTGCGAGGAAGAGTGTTCCAAAAACTCACAGCACTTTGAGAAAACAATTATAAACGTTATGATCTGAGTGTGAGATTTGTTTTGTGTGTATCTGAAAAAGGAAATAATTACATTGAAAGCAGTTTAGCGATGTTTCATTTCACGTATTCCTGGGGTGAAGGGCTTATATGATGAAGGTTTTAACAGGTTACTCTTGGAATGAGAATGAAACATACAAGACCTTGAGGAGAGTGAATTATGTATATACCCGCTGGGTTGAAAATGTGTTGCTGGAATTCAGGGCTGATCTCCAGCATCTGCAGTCCTCACTTCCTCTTAGAAGATATACCCGCTGGTGTTTGTATAGTCCAAATTTGTTGTCATTGTCATAGAAACACAACAGTGTGGAGACAGGCCATTCCATCCATTAAGTCCACACTGATCCACCAAACCGCATCCCACCTGGACGTGCCCCCCCTACCTTATCCATGTAACCCTGCATTTCACATAACTAACACTCATGCTCATCTTTGGACTATGGCAGGAAACTGGAGCACTGAGAGGAAACACGCACAGGCGGCGAGAATGTTCAAACGTCATATGGAGGATCGCCCGAGGTGAGAATTGAACCCAGCTCCTTGGAGATGTGAGGAAGCAGTGCCACCCACAGATCCACCATTCTCCTCCGCTAATTCTGTTAGTAACTTGTGGCTGACTAAAGAAATCTGCCTGGCTTGTTCTTATCACTGAACCTAACCCAGTCTGAGATCTTAATCATCGACCATATCACCAACCTGGTTACATTTAAAATTTGTTGTGAGCCGTGGAGCAGTGGGCCTAGAAAAGGAAGGTGTGTCACCCTCAATCCTCAGTCACAACTGGAGTGAGAAGAAATTCACAAAGTGGGAATTCATTCAAGTGGAAATCCTTTTTCCCAGAAGTTTGGGATTGTGGAATCTTTGTATTATATCAAGGCTGGCTTCGCCTGATTTTCCATAGACATGGATAATGGTGCATTGTCAGAAAAGTGCAGCTGGGACCACAATGAGATGAGCCATGACATACTTTACTGATGGAGTAGTGTGAAAGGGCCGAATGGCCCCCTCATGTCCCTCAGTCCTATGTTCTGATGTCCCAATCAGCCCTTCGAACCTGCTATACAGCGGCAGATCGAGGCCACTCCGATGGTTAGGTGTAGTTTTGGAAATGTAATTCGAAAATCCAGGCTGGGCCAGGAAGTGACCCTCACACCCCAATCCCTGTTTCCAAGCTTCCCCTCTCTGTAATGTCTGCTCCAGATGTAAGTCATGTCACAGACCCAGATTCACTGTGAATACAGCTCCCCCGCTCCACTCAGGGTTAACTCAAACTTATTCTTTGCTCATCCAAATGTAGCATTACACAACACAGCTTCCAGGAAAATAACCAGTTACTTTCCAAAAGCATAACATGTGAAATTAATAAGTAGGAACAAGAGTAGGTTATTCGGTCCCTAAAGCTTGCCCTGTCATTTAATATGAACATGGCTGATCTAATCCAGGGCTAGACTCCACTTTCTTGCCGACTCCTTGTATCCCTCCACAGCTCTCTGGGTTAGGAAATTCGCGAAATTCACTACCTTCTGAGAGAAGGCATCGCATTGCAACTCAGACAGAAATCGATGTTCCATATTCGGTATCTATGTCCTCGAGTTCGAGACTCTAACTAGGAATGGTGACAACTTCTCAACATCTACCTTCTCAAGTCCCTTCTGTGTCTTGAATTTTTCAGCAGTATCACTCCTCATTCATTTAAACCCCAATGAATAATCGCCTCACCTTTTTAGAGATTCTCAATAACACAGCCCTTTCATACCAGGAACCCGTCTTTTGAACCAACCTAATTACTTGCTGCATCAGCATGCTGACTTTATGTTTCATACACTGAAAGACTACAATCCCTTTGTACTGCTCCTTTTCTGGAAGTGCTCTCCATTAAATAACACCCTGTCTTTTGGTTCACAGCGTCATCCACAAACTCGGATGTATATTGCATTCAGCTCCCTCCTTCAGGCTATCAGTATAGATTGTAAATAACTGATGCCATCGGTCTCAGAGCTGTGGTACTCCAGGAAATGCACCTTATCATGAAGATTAATAAATCCTGACTCTCTGATTTCTATGAGCTAACCAATCAACTTCCCATGTTAATACATTATCCATCATCCTACGATCTTCTGTTGTGTGTAAGAACTCTTATTTTGTAATACTTTGTGGAAAATCTCTGGAACGCCAGGTGTCCAACAGATCCCCTTTATCAAATCCGCTTGGTACATTCTCAGGCATCTCTAGAAATACTTTGCATGATTTTACAGGGAAAAGTATAATTTCCCGTTCACAAACCATACTGACTCTGCGTGAAGCTTTTCTAAATGTCCATGCTGGCCAGGTTTTCCAAATTAAGCTCGTCCCATCTGCTTTCATTTGGCCAATATGTGTCTAACTGTTTCCCATTCATATGGTTGTCCAAATGAGTTTTAAATGTTGTAGCTGTATTGGCATCTACCACTCTTCCTCTGACAGTTCATTCCATACCCAACCACCCTCTTTGTAAACAAAATGCCCCTTCGTTCCTTTTAAAGCTTTCCTCTTTCACCTTAAACCTATGCCTTCTATGGCTGAACTCCCCATGTCGTTGGAAAGATCTTGGCTATTCACTCTATCCATACATCTCATGGTTTTAGAAACTTTTACAATGTCACCACCCAACCTCCTACACTCCATCTGATACTAATTTCAAGAAAACGTATTTAAAGATAAGCATTGCAAATTTAAACAATATTAAACATAACAGGTAAACAATACTCAGCCCAATCCTTGTATGATGATTTGTTTTACTCCATATTGCAATACGAAGGCAGCACGAAATGCTTACTCGTGCCAATAAGAAGTCAAGCACCTGGATTCCTCTGTCTAAAGGGGGCGATGATCTCAACAATGAAAACGTATTCATGGCCAGATCTATATAATGTCACATAGTCAGCATTCTCCCTCCTGGCCTCCCTATGACTTTGTGTGGTTGCGTCTTCTTTATCTTGCACTCAATAGAGAGAACACATTTCCTCCATTCACACCTTAATTTAAACACATTTTACATCATCCACTCGTTCACCTGTGCTAAAAGCCCATTTATCTTTGCCAAACCCTCTTTTCCCTGTCACCCATCGCCCAAGTCTGACAAGGGATTGAAAATCCCAGTTTCCAATCCTTTCCAGTTCTGAAGAAGTGTCACACTGGGCTTGAAATGCTACCGCCGTTTCTCTGTCTCTCCAGATGATGACAGACCTGATGAGTTTCTCCAGAAGTGAATAGGCACAGAACAAATTTTCACGAAAACCAGTAACTATGGATACTGGAAAAAAATACAAACATTTCTGGAGAAATTGGGAGCTTTGTAAAGGGTCACTGGACCTGAAAGTTTAACTCTGCATTCACTCCAGAAGATGCTGCAACATTTTCAGTAATTTCTTCAGCAATGTCTGTTTTTGGACAATTTCTAAAGAAGAATGTCAAAGATGCTCAAACATCCTGTCCAACCTGGAATGCCGTACACTGGGAACTGAGCAATAACGCATGATACATAAGTACCTTGACTCTGAAACTGAAAAGGACTGGCATCACTGACACTACAGAACTTTTACTCATGGTCAGGGAGAAAAATAGAGGGAAACACATTCACTTCAAATACAGAAGTTGACATTGTGGAAAATGACCGATTTAGATTATTACCTTAAATGGATTGATTTAAAGTAACAAATTGGACGTGTGACACTAGGGAAATGTCCTCAGCAGAATTAGAATATGAACATGGAAGTGTTACCACATCAGAAACCAGGTTAGGTCACTGGTTACAGGGCTGATGCCAAGATCAGAATCACGTGCACCTAAACCTGTTGACAACCCATTAAAGCGACCACACTTGACTGGTTGCATTCCAAACAGCAGAATTACCTTCTGACGGAGAGGGGAAAATGATCCTAAGACTACCAGATCGGATCTAAGCTCTGTCGCCCTGCTAAATCCAAGCGTAAGTGTCGGTGGACTTTTAAACAATTTACTGAGGAGAGGACTCCATCCTCATCCTAAATATCGGAGCAATTCTGTACAACAGTGAAAAAAAAAGTCAAGGATGTGGTGTCTGCATTATCCTCAGCCATAGGTGTTGAGTGGATGATCCAACTCGCACTCATCATGATGACCACAGACTCACAGATGACAGTTTTCCAACAACTGGATTCGCTGCACGTCACATGAAGAAACAGATGAACTCTGTAGATATGACAAAAGCAATGGGCCCTGACCCCATTCCTGTGTTAGGACTGAAGACTTGTGCTGCACAACAAGCCGTGTCCCTGGGGAATCTGTTTCATTCCAGCTCCAACTCTGACATCTCCATGACAATGTGGAAAATTACTCAGCTATGTCCAGTCCCCGAAGATGAGAATAATTACAATCTGACCAATTACCACCTCGAAGTCCCATCACGACAGTCAAATTGATGGGAATTATTTTTGACAGTGCTGTCAAGTAGCACCGAAATAATCAGATCAGTGTGGTTTCCGATAGGTCCCCATGTGGAGATGATGTTGCTGTGGAAATATCATTGGATTACTCATCCAGAGCAGGATAATGCTCTGGTAGCTGGTCGAAGTTAAAAATAATTAATAAAGTATCGAGATGTAAAGTCTGGTGTCAGTAATAGCGATCTTGTGTCCAATGTTGATTGTAAACATCGATCTCCTTCCCCAGTGTACTTTCAGGAAGTGAATCTGCCGTACGTTCCTGGTCTGGACTAAAACTGACTCCAGGCGCACAGACATGTGATAAAACTTTTCAATGGTCTCTGAATCGGCCAAGTAAGACACTCAATTGTATCAAACTGCTCTGAGGTCTTAAAGGATACAACTGGACAGAGCACCTGGCACCAGCCTTGTTATCAGAAAAGGGAATGGGAAACACAGTCTTGTCGACCCTGCAGAGCCCTCCTTTCTAACGTCTGAGATTATCTGACAACATTTACAGAGCTTTCCCACAGACTGCATAGAAACATCAGGAAAGGAGGAGGTCATTCAATACATTGAGCTTTCCCCATGCTAGGTCATGGCCGAACATCTCGTCAATGCACGTTTCCCCTAAAATGTTCATATCCCATAGTATGCTTACACATCATGTTTGCTCCTCTATTCAATATACACGCGGTTCTTTGATAACACTTTTGTATGACATATGATTTGACTGTTTTCTATTAAGTGAACTATCATCCCTGCCTCCAATCTGTCTCACACTGTCAGAGTTTGATATATGTCAGTGATGTCTCAACTCATTTTCCTAATCCATAAGAAATACAGGCCCAGTCACCCCAAAACTCTGGTCCCACAACAAGCCTGTCCTCCTAGAGATCAGTTTGTTCACCCTGAACTGCTCTCCCTCAATGTCAGGTTTATCCTTTACTAAGCAAGGAGACCAAAACTGCAAAACAATACTGCCCAATGTCCGAGATGGGGTCACACTAAGGCACTGTACAGCTGCAGTAAATGACCCTTACTCCTATATTCAAATCCCCCTGAAATGAAGGTGAATACACCATTTATCTGCCTAACTGCTTTCTGCTCCTGCAATATTACTTTCGATGACTGGTGTACAGGGAGATACAGATCGTTTTCAATGTTGCAGCTCCCCATTTGCTGGGTCTACATACATGGGTCAACGTGTCAATGCCGTTCCCAGTATTGACTTCTGGCTTCAGAATCTCCGGTTTAAATGGATTCGGAGGGCTGCGCAGAAATAAAACAAAAATGCAGCTAAAGTTCCTTTATAGATCAGCATTTTTCAACCACTCCATTTGCAAATGATAGGCTGTCATTCTATTGTTCCTATCAAAGTGCATAACATCTCATCTCTCCCATTGCTTTCCATCTACCACGTATTTGCTCAGTCTCTCCACTTGTCTCAATCACCTTGGAGTCTTTTTTACATCTTCCTCATCCACTCACAAGCTGACATCGTTTAGTACTGTCAGTAGACTTGGGAATATTGCATTTGAGCTCCTCCATCAAAGATATGATGTGTATTGGGAATACCTGGATGTCAAATCTCGTTCCTTGTTATATTCTCTAAGCCTTCCATTAAAAAAAAACATGGTTTTATTCTTACTCACTGTTTCCTGCCAGTCTCCCATTCTAAAACCATGACCATATATTATCCCCAGTCCCACAGGATTCGAATTTGCAAAAACGTCGAGGGGCTTTATCAAAAGTCTTTCTGAGATACCAAACGTATTGCATTGATACCTTCCCCATAATTTTGCTAAAAGCATCTTTCCCAAATATGATTCCACTTTCATAAATCTCTGTTGACTTTGTCTATGCCCATTAATTTCAGTCCAAAATTTTGTATAAAATTATTTAGTTGCTATATTAGTTGCTATTCTCTTTTTCTCACCAGACCAAAGTTCTCTAGTATTTCTAGGAAGTTTCGTTTGTTTTTTTTCTTCTTCTGTGAAGGCATAACTAAGTATTTATTCCATAGTTCTGTTATTTCACTGTCCTCAATTATCTGGTATCAGACGGTAAAAAAGCTGCAACTTTTTCTCTTAATTTTGCCATTGACATATTTTCAGAAGATATTACAAGTTCACTCTTATATAGTTTGAGAAGGTATTCTGCAGAAACCCATCAATTCCTATCTTAAGCCACTCCAGGATTGACCTCCCACATCCATACAATAACAGAAGCACATTCTTTGTTCCATCAGAAATACAGCACGACCTACATTAGGCCCACTTTCCGACACAAGGCCTGTAGCTGTGAATCTTATGGCATTTCAACTGCACAACCATGTATTTTCGAAAGGTTCTGAGGTTACAATCACAACTCCCCTCTTAAGAAATGCATTCCGGACCCCAACACCCTCTGGGTGAAAACCAGTCCTCAAATCCTCACTAAAACTCAAACCATTCACTTTAAATGCATGGCCATTTACCTAAAAGGAGCAGCTGCTGTCTATCCACCCTGTCCATGTCCCTCGTAATCGTATCCTTCTGATTCACGGGCCCCTCAGCCTTCTCTGCTCCAAAGTAATGCACCTGAGCTTATCCAGCCGCTCCCCATACCTGATATACTCGTTCTCAAGGAACATCCTGGTGAATCTGCTTTGCACCCCATCCAGTACAATCACATCCTTCCTGTAATGTGGTTCCAGAACACCACACAATATTACATCTTGGCCTAAACAAAGCTCCGCATAGTTCTTATAATCTACGCTTCGATGTATAAAGGCTGTGTTTACACACCCCTATGCTTTCCCAAATTGTGCAATAACCTGTCCAGTCACATTCAGAAATGTGTGGAGACGTACCCCCTGAGTGTGCTAGTGTGCTGTCACTCATTGAGTCCTCCCCTGTCTGGTTCCTTCTTGCAAAGTGCATCACCTCATATTTATCAGGTTTACATTCCATCTGCCATTGATCCACCCATCTGAGCATTCCATCCGTATCTTCCTGAAACATAAGACCTTCCTCTTCACTGCCAACCACCCGGCCAATCTTCGTATCAATCACAAACTTACTTATGACACCCCCACCCCTCGTCCATATTCACAGCTGCATCATTTATGGTAAGATTTAAAATCACAAAATATCAGCTCTTAGTCCATCAGGTTTATTCGGAGGCACGAACTTCTGAAACGCTGCATCTTTATCAGGTGGTTGAGCGCTTTGATAAAGCGCTTTGAAAGCTGGTGCCGCCGAATAAACCTTTTGGACTATAACCTGGTGTTATGCAATTTTTAGCATTGTCCACCTCAGTCCAACACTAACACCTCCGAATCAGAAATAATAAGAGACACAGCACTGATTCCTGTGGTACACCATTGGACACTAGCCTCCAATCACACAAACAGCCTTCTACCACCACCGTCTGTCTCCTACCACTAATGTTGATTTGGATGCAACTTGGCAAGTCACTGATGAGTCCTACCTATTCCCTGGTTATTCTGTTCCGCTGGACACACTAGGAGAAGATCTGGACATTCACCCTAATCTTGCCCTGCCAGTAGGTTTCCGTGACCCTGTGTTAGTCAGTCCCCTCCAAGTGATGAATTTCCTCCTTATTGCAGTCTTACCTGGCCTGTCCCAGATCCTGCCATTATTTGCTTTGAATGTGGAATAGACAGCAAGGGAAGCGTTCTGTTAATTTCCAACTTGTCAGATGTTTTGTGAATTTTCTAAATTTCACTGTGACCCACCTCTCATTTTTGAATCTCTCGAGAACAGAGGCCGAGTTTCCTCATCAGGCAATCTCACCATCTGAGGGATTCATCTGGAGAATACCCATTGCACACCCTCTCCAGTCAGTATATTCTTTCTGAGATTTGGTCACAAAATCTGTACACAAAACTCCAGGTACAGTCCCACCAACACGCTGTGAAACTGCTTTAAGATGTCTTTACATCAATGTTCTGACTCTTAAATGAAAGCGAACCAAACTTTAACTTTCCACTTACATATATTCCTCCAAATACACTTCACATTCATGGCATTTACGAACTCACTGACTTCGTATAGAAACCCTTTCAAAAATCAAATATATACCAATTCTACTGGTTCTCCATTATCTATGCTATAAGAAACAACTTGTAACATTTCCAAAGTTTATCAACTATGATTTCTCTATCAGATTCTCTCCATTGTTGCTGTTAATTTTCAGATATCAAAAACGTCATCCTGTGCGATAGATTCTAACAGTTTCCCTACAAATGTCAAGTTAATTGGTCTGCAGTTCTCCACACTATGTCTGTTTCCCTTTGTAGCTGTTTGGACCCGTTCCATTCATCCATAGTGCTTGGACCACGTTTATCCACAATAGTTTCTGGTCTCTGCGGAATGTACAGGAAAATAAAACAAAGTTATCGACAGTGCAATTAACTCTACTATTGGTGACTTATTTCTGACATTTTGATTGGAAGTACATCTGTTTCGTCAGACTTAGCAATGCTCAATCCAGCTCTATGTTCAAGTACTACCTTGTTACTGATATGAATTGACATTACTTCTTTAGCTCCAGGAGTCCGATATGATCACTTGGTATTACTGGGGGATTTTCTGGATCTTCATCCATGAAGACAGATGCAAAGTAACTGGTTCTTTTCTTGGTCGTTTCCCTGTTCAACACAATGACCTCTCCTCTCCCGATTACAAATGTCCACATTTGACCTTGCTTTTATTTTGTTTCCTTTGAAATATAGATCGTAGACTGATGCAGTGTTTGTGTTCCTGTTTGTTAGCCAGTATGTTCTCTTTTTGATTTCCTTATCAGTTTCATGGCCTTCCTTTCCTGGATCGTTCATTTCTGAGAATTCTCAGTTTACCAGAATATCTGGAATTCTTCTGAAGTCACTTTCTATGATTAACATATTTTCTAATTTGTGATGTTAACCATCATTGACTCACTTTCTCACTCTTTCGTGTTTGTACCTGAAATAAATAGACGTATTCTTTCAGACTTTGCAGTATTTCTAAAATCTTCTTGTCCTGACAAGATACATTCAGAAACACTGCAGGAGGAGAGGAGGATATAGAAGAAATTGCGGGAGCGCTGCTTGGCTTTTTTCTATCATTGTTGGCCAACGATTGAGGTCCTGGACGACTGGAGTGTAATGTATGCTGAGCCCATATTCAAGAAAGGCTACAATGATAAACCTGGGAACTAAAGACCAGTAAACCTCAACTCTAGTGGGTAGGTTAGTTGGGAGTATTCACAGCGATTGGATGCACCTGCATTTGGAAAGACAGGGTGTGGTTCGGAGTAAGATGAAAATGGTTCTGAAAAAGCAGAACAGGTCAGACAGCATCCGAGGAGCAGGAAAATCAATGTTTCAGCAAAAGCCCATCATCAAATTCAGCACGACCTTGTGCATGGGAGATTATGACTCGTAAATGTGCTGGAGCTCTTTGTTGAAGTGACCAGCAAATTTGAGGAGGGCAGGGTGGTATACGTAGTCTATATGGATTCCAGTCAGGTCTTCAATAAAGTTCCACATGTTACACTGCTCTGGATGGTTAGACCACATGGAATTGAGGGGAAGCTGGCAAATTAGGTACAAAATTGGCTTGATGTTAGGAAGCAGAGGGAAATATTGGAAGAACGCTGGTCAAACTGGAGGCCTGTGATTGGTGGAATGCCTCAGGGGTTGGTGCTGGGACCACTGCATATTACATATATCTGTCATTTAGATTAGAATGTACAGACATGATTTATAAGTTTGGAGACGACACTAAAATGGGCAGCAGCTTGGAGAGTGAGGAAGTTTATAATAAATTTCAGAAATTACAGCAGTACTTTGATCAGCTGGGGAAGTCGCCTGAGAATTTGCAAATAGATTTCAATATAGATCGGTGTAAGTTTTGTATTTTAGAAAGTCAAATCAAGGTTGGAGTTTCATGATGAATGGTTGGGTCCTAAGGAGTGTAGTGGAACAGAGGGACCTTGGAATTCAGGTGCATGGTTCTCTGAAAGTTTATTCAGAGGTGTACAATGCAGTGAAGAAAGCTTTTGGCACACTGGCCTTCATCAGTGTATTTCACTGAATATCAAAATTAGGCAGTTATGTTGCAGTTATACAGAACGCTGCTGAGGCCATATCGGTAGCATTATGTTCAGTTTTGTTCACTTTGGTATAGGAAGAATGTTCTTAAACTGGAAATAATTCTGAAAAAGAATTATAACGATGTTGCCAAGGACTCAATGGACTGAGTGATATGAGAGGTTGGACAAACTTGGACTTCTTACTTGTATGTGTGTGAGACTAAGGGAGGATCATATTGAAGTTTATAAGATCATGACAAGCATGGACAGAGTGCATGTACCCAGTTTTTTTTATTCCCAGGGTTGGACAATTACAGACTAGAGGGCAGCAGTTTAAGGTCAGAGGAGAATGAATAAATGGGAACCCGAGGAACAACCTTTTAACACACAGGGGCTGGTACGCATTTGGAATGAGCTGTCGAGGAAGTGATTGAGGCGGATACATTAACAACCTTTAAAAGGCATTTCGACAAATACACGCATATGAAAAGATTAGAAGGATACGGGGCAATGGCAGGGAAATGGGGTTAGCATGGATGGACATTTTTGTCGGAGTGGACAGTTTGGGCTGTCGGTTTCTATGATTCGAACAACCATTGCTTGTCTCCCACTGAATGTTATATTGTACTTTCCCAATTCACTGGAGCTATCTTGACTCTTTCGCCTCCAGTGCTCCATGATGTTAAACTAGAAAGTTCAAGCATTCTATATTGTATGCAGACGCGTTGTAAAATGCACCTTATTAATGTTATTATTCCTTAAAAGCTACTTCAGTACAAGGTTATTCTGACCACACAATACCAAATCCAAAATAACCTGCTCTCTAGTTTGTTTCACAACATACTCTTCAACCCATCTGTTCAATGCATTTACGGAATTTATTTTTCACAACATGAGCAGTCACTAAGTTAATGCAGTTTAGATGCTACTTGAAACCATCCAATAAGATTGCAGTATCCACAATATTTGCCTATCTAATTTGTTGAGACTTTCTGCTCGCATTTTGATTTTGATATATAACACACCAATATTTGCTTCTCCTTGCTATCTGTAAGATCTAACTAATTGATTCTGTGGAAGCTGAGGAAAACGTCTGTGTCGTTATTAGTGGCAGATTTGGACAAGACATTCGGTGAACCTCACCTCGACGCTGAGATGATCTGAAAAAATATCCTGCAATACAGGATAAGCATCGATATCCTCCCCGCTCTGTCAGGATAAGAGATACCGTATACTCTCTGCTCGCTCACATTCACTCTACATCTGTTAAAGCACCTACTCCCGAACAAGGTTCATGCTTTCTTTCCAGGTAAGGCGCAGGTACTATCACTCTTACCATTGAATTCAGTAACTTTTTTCCTCACTTTCTCTGTCACCTAGCAATACCCCCCACACTAATAACACTATATGGAATCAAAACTGTCGACTGACTCATTCCAGACACCTCACAATTCCCCACAAGTACACCAGCACTAACAGCTGGTCACCCATTCCCACACTCCCTCCAACCCTCCCTTTCTCCCATTCCAGGAGGGAGAGCCTGGAATAGGACAGAAAGGCAAAGTCGGGTGGTGGAGTCCCCAATATTCATTCCCTCAGCCACTCCCCCTGCTATGTGGGGAGGACTCTGGTATGAGCCGGAGAGGACTGGAATGCCTCGTGTGGAGATTCTGAAATATCCACGTCCCACTGACTGATTAATGAGCAATGTTCAGTGAAAGGCAATTCTCACTTTAAACCCATTGGCAGTTCCAACGACAGTCCTTTTACATCCAAAAAACAGACACAGATACTTCACTGTACAGAGACGTAGACACAAAAATACATCCCAATATACATCCACATACAATACTTACAAGGAGATAGGCATACACACAGGTAGAAACAACAGACACATACAGTCACGTACGAATAGACGCAAACACAGTTAAGAAACACACAGGCTGATACATAGACGGACAGACATAGACCCACAAACACACAGATAACAAGCACATAGATAAACAGTATATATGTATACACACACACACATACACACAGACAGGCATGCACACGCATACGCGCACACACATGCAAACACAGAGGCACACACACACACACATACAGACGCACACACACAAATACACATAGCCATTGAGGAACAGAAACTAATGTCATTAAGAAGCAAATCGATATGCTTTGGATTTGTAATGGGATCAAGGATTCTAGGGAGAAGGCAGAATGAGGTTGAGGTACATATAAGAAATAATTGAACTGAATTTTAAGACTCTATGAGTCGAATGGCCTCATTCTGCTTCTTGCTTTAATGTTCTTGTGGTGTTATGCTATCAGGTATTCTCTTCCTGAGACAGCAGCAGACGCTGTGTTTGATGCATATTTGACTGGAAAGGGTCAGCGGGAATGTGGGACAGGTTTAAAGTCCAGAATGCGTTATCTTTATTCCTAATTATTCTGTCCTTATGTCTGAAGAGAAGTTGTAATTTGATGTTAGGTTAACACGGTTTAAAATAACGGTTCCCACAATGAAATAAGGACATCCCTTTCACTTTACTGTTGTGATATCTGTGGTGTCCTCATACTCAGGGAGCAGTGAAGACTCGATTATTGAAGATATTCAACGCTGAGCTTGACTGATCTTTGCTGGACAGGAGAGCCAATGTTTATTGGGAACAGGCAGGAGACGGATAGTCAGACACAATCGGATTAGTTATGAGCATTCTGAATGGTGCAGCCAAAAGGCCAACTGCTGTCCCTACCCCATGCGCTATGCCCTCAATCCACTCTCGAGGCTATAACAGAGATATACTGCTGCCCCAATCCCATGCCCTGTGCCCTCAATACACCTTTTAGTCTATTACAGAGATATACTGCTGCCCCTACCCCATGCGCTGTGCCCATAATCCACGCTTGAATCTGTTATTGAGATGCACTGCCGCCCCTACCCCATGTGTTGTTCCCTCAATTAACCTCTCGATGTTGTTACAGAGATATACTGCTGTCCCTATCCCAGGTGTCGTTCCCTCAATCCACTTCTCGAAGCTGTCACTGAGATGCACTGCTGCCCCTATCCCATGTGTTGTTGCCTCAATCCACCCCTCGATGTTGTTACAGAGATATACTGCTGTTCCTATCCCATGTGTTGCTCTCTCAATCCACCCCTCGAGGCTCATCCAGAGATGTACTGCTTCACCTATCCCTTGTGTTGTTCTCTCAATCCACCCCTCGAGTCTCTTACAGAAATATACTGCTGCCCCTACCCCATGTATTGTTCCTTCAATCCAGCCCTCGTGACTGTTACAGAGATATACTGCTGTCCCTATCCCATGTGTTGTTCCCTCAATCCACCCTTCGATGCTGTTACAAGGTAGAGGACCACCCCTTTCAGTCAGGCAGGATCGTTACAATGAGACTGGAGAAGACCATTCTGCCCCTCGAATGAGTTACACAGGAATAGAAAATGAAGTAATTCAGCACGTTGAGTACATTACACAGCCCAGGAGGAGACCATTCAAACCACCTTACTTGTTATACAGGAACGGGGAAGCTGTCACTAACAGGAAATAGAGAGTAGAGGTAAATATTTATTTTCAGGTTGCAAAGCTGTAACTAGTATAATGCTCTAGAGATCACTGTGGGATCATCAATGACAAATAATCTGTATCAAAGATCTGGAGGAAGGGAACTGACTGGCGCGAAGCTCAATTAGTGCATCACCCAAGATGATCGTTCAAGATATCGTCAAATGGAGGTACTGAGTCTGCAATGTGATACAGACAGGGAAGGTTAGTGAGCAAACCTTCAGCAGAAAGAACATCAGGTGAGCTGGCAGTAAGGGCAAAACAATGGCGAGCAATTTAAATGGAGAGAGATTGCAGAACCCTGTGATACAGGCCGTTTCCATGTTCCTGGGACATGAATCATATGAAGTCAGTCTGCAGATGCAGCAAGTGATTTGGAAGGTAAGTGGAATGGTGTTGTTTTTGGCAAAACGTATCAGGATTAATGAGGAATATTTTACTGCATCTATACGGGGCATTGCTGAGACCACATCAGGTACACTGTGTGCAGTTTTGATCGCCTAAATTTAAAAACAAAGATATAATTCTTTCAGAAGATTTTCACAGATGTTTCCCTTCACACCTTCCTGGAGGGAAGGCCTTTTTAAATTGGGATTATCAGTTTTGATCTGAGATGAGAGATCTTGAACCATACATGACTTTCTGAAAGGTGTTTCAGCTGGACGCATATTTCCTCTTATTAAGCAGTTTAAAGTAGAGAATAAATTTAAGAATAAGATGTATTGATATCAACACACGTATTATACAGACATCGACCGATATTTACAAATTATACAGACGCATATAAACATGTCATCAGATGATAAAGCAGGGACATTTCCTTTCTAATGAAAGAACTATGTACAACAACAGCAATTATGCACCTTCTATCGTCCATTATCATCCGTTCCAGAGAATTCTCCAGGAGAGCACACATGGCCCAATTTAATATTCAATTGATATTATTGTATGGTTCAACACAGAGAAGGAGAAAAAATGTTCTCTGCTGATTGATCCCTCTCTCTTACATTGTCCAACGGATAGCAAAATGTGAGACCATAAAATCCCTGAGTTATCTTCACCACTTGTGAAGGATTCCTAGTGAGGACTCTTTGGAATCTCTCCACTGCTGGAAGCAAAGGAAGTTCAGCCAAATCCAACTGTTCCACGAATAAATCCCATTACCAGCAGCTTGTCCGAAGAACTTTTGAGACACTCTATCTTTTACCATTTGTTGTGAGTTCAACTTCCTGCATTTCACATTTTTCTCTAAAATGACCCAGTCTAAGTCCTATACAATTGGTCATGTCACTAAACTGGCTACATTTAAAATTTGTTGTAACCAGTGGAGGAACGGGACTGGAAAAGGACACAGTGACCCTCTAACATTTGTCGGAACACAAATGAGAAATTCTTATTGGACTGTTCAAGTGGGAACTCCCTTTACCAAACGTTTGTGGTGCCTGGATGTTTGCATTTGTTCAAAGTTGAGCTGTATTCAAACATTTGACAGACAGGTGCATGTAGGAAAATTGTATGCAGACAGAGAAGTGCTGCTGAAATCACAATCAGAGCAGCTACGATCTTAGTGCCTTGTGGAGTCGTGACAACGTGTCTAATGACCCACTCCTGCTCCTCAGTCCTATGTTCCTATGTTCAATTCAGCCTCTCAAACCACTTGCACTGGTGCTGACTGGGGCATCTTGCTCCAAATACCTCGTCCACAGTATCACAGGATCTCATTCATTCCCTCCAAGCTGTCACACATTGTTTGGTGTGAGTTGGAAAATGTTACTTCAAAACCCAGGCTGGAATCGAAAGACAACTCTGGTCTCTTTACAGAGTGTCTCCTCTCTGGAACTTGTGCTTCATTTGTTGGTAATGGTATAGACACAGATTCGCTGTGAATTCAGCCCCCAGACCTCACTAAGTGATGACTCATAAAGTACTTTGCTCTCTCTAATTGGAACGTTCAATAACAGAACGTGCAGGAAAATTACAACTATTAGCTTTGGAATTACAGAATATAAGAACATAAGGAACAGGATCATGTCGTTCGGATAATCAAGACATTTTTCCGATTATGTCCAATCTACTGTTCGTATTAACTCATCTTTCATGTCCAATTTTTCACACCCTCTCAGCTCTCTGGCAGATCAAAAATCAATCTACCACCTTTTTAAATACTTTCAGTAATGTATCTCCCCTCGCTCTCGAGACAAGATAATTCGTGACATTAACTACCCTCTGTGAGAGGAAAACACTCTCCACAAAGACACCGTCACATATTGATATAATTAAGAGGGTAACACAGGGGCTCAGCAAAGAGTGAATAGCCTTGCTATCAAGGCAGTATTTGACTGAGAATGTCATCAGAAGCGCCATCTTATTTGAGTTTAATGGGAATCAGGTGTCCCCTCTCCACTGGCTGGGGTCTTTCAGAACACAAAGGAAGATACCTGTGGGTGGGGGCCGAAAATCTTCTCAGTCCCTGGACAGCTCTTCAGGACATCCTCAGGGTAACTTCCTCAGTACAAACATCTTCAGCTGCTTCATCAATGTATTTCCCCATCATAAGGCCGGAGTTGGAGATGGTCACTGAGGGTTACACAACGTTCAGAATATTTTGTCTCCCATCAGCTCCTGATGCAGCCTGAGTATGTGTTCAGTAAGACCCGGACAGCATTCAAGCTTGTGCTGTTAAAGTGTCGGTAACATTCATGTAACAATGCTGTCAGACACAGTTAAAAGAGGAGCTCATTCAACATATCAAGCTGGTTAGATACAGAAATGTGGAAGCCATTCAGCCCATTGAAACTACTGAACAGAAGAGTGACAGCCCATTCAATACTCCTGCTTGTTCCACAGGAAGAGAAGGGGTCTGGTCAGCACATCGAGCTGTTAAACAGGATCAGGTATAGCCCAATCAGACCCTTGAACCTGTTCCATGGGACTTGAAGGAGGCCAGTCAGCCCCATGAGATAGATATACATGAACAGGAGGGTGTCATTGATGCTCCAATATGATAAACCAATGGAGCAGAAACTGCACTCATGGTTGGATCTACGAGGTTCCTCGTGGGTCCATTGCCGGTGGAATGTTTGCTACTTTAAAGTGGATTACTGGCAGAGAGGAGGGAAGCCATATGTGTTGTATCAAGTCGCAAAGAAGCATCGTCCTTCTCTGAGTAAACAAACACATGTTCTCCATGGAGGTCAGAAGATGATGGGAATAGTTAACTGTTTTAGAATGAAGGTATTGTGGCTGATGTCAGGATTTTGGAAAACGTGATGTTCAGTCTAGGATCACACCCACCAAATGCACTATATTCAAATTCTCTCTCTCTCTCTCTCTCTCTCTCTCTATTGATATAGGTAGTGGGGGTAGGGTGAGGGTAACGTCCTCAAAGGCTCCTGTAACCCGAGTAAAACAAGCCATGGATTTTATCACCGTATCAATGTCTGTTTAGAACATCATGAGAGACTGTCCATTCCCTTTAAGTTTCAATGCAATCATCTTTTATTCTCTCACAGCGCTAAAGATTAATCTTCGTTCACCCCTCATCTTACCAACATTCCAGGGATTCGCCTGGTGAAAAACCTTTGCAGTCTGTCTGTGGCAGGGCGATTATTTCTTATAAAGGAAAGAAAACCTGTCCACAATGTCCCGAAGACTGCCTCAACAACACTCTCAAGTTTGATCACAAGAATTAATTTTCCTCACTGAGACACCTCCGTTTCTTTCCTCTGGCGTAAAAAGCCTTTCCTTCTCGCTACACTGCGCCTGACGTGGAACTTTAAAGCTCCTCATATCTATATGTGAGCATCAACAAAGTCAACACCAGAGGTGCTACGGGAGATGAACATCACACTCAGAGGAAGACTAAGAAAGAGTGCACTTGAAATAAGGAATGGTCACCACATGAATGGAAATGAGCTGTAGGAATATGGGAAACAGGCAGAGGAAGGGAGCTATCTTTCGTTTTGTTCCTCCCTCATAGGTCAGGCCAGCATGTAATGCCTATCTTGAACTGAGTGGCTGGTTCAGCTGTTCCACAGGTCAGTGAAAAGTAAAACACATTGCTGTGGGTTTGCAGTCACACAGAGACCTGATCAGCGAAGGATGACCCATTGCCTTCACTAAAGGACATGAGGCAAGCCGATGGGCTTTTTATTTTCTTTTTAAGGGGAGGGTAGGGATTAAATCAAAATAGAGTTGGAGGGGGAAAATTTCCTGTTTTTTTATAAGAGCGGTAGTGCTTATTTGATGTCCTCTTTTTCCCCCATTTTTTTCTTAACCCCCACACTACCACCTAAGTGCGGGAGTGCTTATTTTATCCCCAGCACCCATGATGTGTGTGTGCAGGTGTGAGACACAGTGAAAGACACAAAGTGCACGAATCTTTATTCAAATTCCACCACCAGGAAGATAGGAAAACACCCGGGTGGCCAGTGACAAGCACTGTCCTTCACATCAAAGGGTAGTGCTGTGTGATCAAAAACAGTGAAGGGGAGGGTAGGGACTAAATCAAAATAGAGTTGGAAGGAGAAATGATGCACTCCACTCCCTGCGGCGCCTACCTCTCCCTGAACAACTCCAGGGTGTTGGTCGACACCGCGTGCTCCTTCATAAAGGACACCCGGGCTTTAACGTAACCACGGAAGAGGGGCAGGCAGTCGACCCTAACGACCCCCTCCACGGCCCGCTGCCTGGACCTGTTGATGGCCAGTTTGGCCAGTCCCAGGAGCAGACCCACGAGGAGGTCTTCAGACCTGCCCTCCCTCCTCCGTACCGGGTGCCCAAAGATCAGGAGCATGGGACTGAAGTGCAGCCAAAAGCAGAGGAGAAGGTTTTTAAGAAAATCAAAAATGGAGTGCAAACGCCCACACCTAATATACACGTGGTCCACGGACTCCACAGCGCCACAGAACAAGCAGTTGGGCTGGGAGTCCGTGAACCACCGTAATCTGCGGTTGCAGGGGACTGCTGCGTGCAGCACCCTCCACCCCACATCCCCGAGAGAAAGGGGGAGGACTCCCGCGTAGAGAACCCTCCACTGGGGATCCCCACCGCCCGGTGGCAACTGGGCACGCCAAGGCGTGTCCGGACGGTGGATGAGGGAGAAGAGGTGGACGGTGTGCAGCAGCAGTCTGTACAGGGCCCTCCTTTTTACATCTTTGAAATAGACAAAATTAAAATTTCGGAGGCGCCGAAGGGCTTTTTATACTTAATGATGATGGTTTCACTTCAATGCTACCAATTTACTTCATATTAACAGATTATTATTCTGTGGCTCGAGATCATGAGTCAATGACTTGAGCACGGTGCATTATCTTCCCGTCAGACAGTTTCTGTGCAGAGAACATGTTAAACATTTCAAGTGCCATTATTTTGTGATTGACATGTGGTTAGAAGGGGCTTGAAACAGGTGATTCCGGATTTAACAGAGGCCCAAATGATGGTTTACTCAGAAGGTGCATTGTGGCTGAGGAGGAGACAGGGATATCATGATGGTGTTATTGGACAGAATTAGCGAGTGGGGACGATATGGAGATATCGATCTGTGCTGGGCTAGAAGGATTATGGAGTTTTAGAGTTTCTCCTCACATATTGATGAGTCATTTGAAAGTAGTAATTTGCTCATTATAATTTCTAAGAAATTGAAGTTTTCATTGGAGCTGAAAACGATGACTTCCACCTTTCCTAATTTCAATAACATGAACAACAATTCAGATTAACCTGCTTTAATAGACAGTTAGAATGACTTACCAGGAACACCAACCATAGCGAGGATGGGATAGTAACCAGCTTGAATAACTATCAGTACATCATAGATCCTCCATGTTAATGACACCCCAGGTTGGGAAAGCCAGGAAAGACTATTGGATAAACTCCTCTCCATTGTTGGATCATTCCAGTCTAATGTTCTCAGATTCTGATATCTCCTCCCTGTCTCTCTGGAGCTGCTGATCCCTGTTAGTACTGTCGGCGATGCTTCCACTCATACTAGGGGATAACACATTGAACTTAATCCTTAATTAATAAAAGAGGCAAGCCCTCCAGTGACACATTTAGGATCCACGGAGACTGACATTAATCACAGTCACTGAACAAATAGCTGCAGCCAACGCCTTTCAATTCAATACTGTTTTATTACAATTCAAAACATTGATTAACATTTACACAGCCTGGATTGGATATGCGAGGGTGACTGAGGGAACGAATGTTGAGTCTGGTAGATTAATTGTGTAACCATTCATTCTGCATTGGATATGGAAGTAATGCCAGAGGTTTATCGGAACACCAACATGCTGTTCTGCTTATAAATGGAAACATAGACCCTGTAACTACTGCTGAAGCATGACAATATCATTAAGAGATTGAGAGAACTTTTATAGGCCATGATCTGGAGAGAATATATACTTAAGGCAGCGTGAGGTTATAACAGACAAGTGGGGTTAACAGAGAATTGTACCTAAGAGACAATGGGGACTCCAGATGTTGGAGAATTAAGTGTCGATAAAGCATGATAGTGGAGAAGGCACAGTAGGTCAGGCAGATTCCGAGGAGCAAGAGAGGCAACGTTTCAGGCAGGGCCCTTCGTCAGAACTGCGGAGGAGTAAAGGGGCTGACAAATAAATGGTGGTGGGGGTGAGGCTGGGGGAAAAGTTGATGATAGGTGGGCGAAGGTAGAAGGTGATAGTGATAGGTCGGTGGGGAGTTGGAGTGGATCGGTGGAAAGGAATATGGACTGGTAGGTTCCCACAAGAGGGCGGATCTGAGTCGGAGGGTCGGATCTGGGTCGTCGAGGGGAGATTTGCAAATTAGTGAGTTCAATGTTCATGCCGTGTGTTTGTCGGATCCCGAGGCAGAAGATGAGGTGTTCATGGCGACATCCCGGTATATCTCTTCTGAACCCTCTTCAGCTTAATAATCTCCTTCCAATAACAGAACTTCACACAGTACAGCAGAAGAGGCTTCATAAATGTCCTGCACAATCTCAGCATGACTTCTCAATTTCTAACCCCAAATGTCTGAGCAATGAATTAGCCTTAAACAGCTTGTCTATAAGTGCCACAAACTTCTGTGAATTCGATCTGCACCTGTGGGTCCCTCTTTTCTACAACACTACCAACGCACTACTATTAATTGCATAAGCCCCCCACTTTTTATTTTACCAAAATGCAATACCTTGCATTTATCCAAGTTAAACTTGAACTGCCACACCTCAGCCCAGTGACTGATATTACTGCCCCCTCACCCTCCTGCTTCAGGTTTAAAAGACCCTCCCCTCTCCAGAAGGCCGACAAACACAGGCCTTGAGTTTCCCAAAGACCAAAAGCTTGATTTGCTTTGTGCAAGCAGAGGGAGGAGAGGGTAAGGAGAGGCTGGAAAGTAAACTGATGCCTTGTATCACTTAATAATTTCAGTAAGGGGGAAGCCACATGTCAGAGGTTGGAAATAGTGGCCAGTGTTTTTGTCCAGAAATTGTGCTCTTTCCTCATCTCTGGTGTTCAGTGTTGATATCTATTAGAGATCCCTCATAGTGTAAAGTTTTTCTGCAAGATTTCTTGCCCTAATATTGCAGATTACATATAATAGCCATTTAAGCTGGAAATCATAGTCAAGCAATTAAAGAAGTTCATTGTTCATCTCGATGGCAGAGCACGTGCACTCATCATCTTATAGTTGAGGCTCATACATTTTATTTGTTTAAGAATGAGAACTGTTGCCTGTGTTTTTCAGTTATGTTAATCAGAATGTAATAAATCCATATAGAGCTGAAAACTGACACTTAACATTCTGGGTATGGTTTAAGTCTTGTGTAGTTGGTAGCACCCCTGCCCCTGGGTCAGAGCTCTGGATTCGATTCCCTTCCATGAACTTGTGGAAGTGTCACTTTATCTGGAAAAGATTATCTAGATTCTGTTGTGGGGATGTGTCACAGTATGTTCAAAGAAAGCTGATGAACACACAGGAGAATCATGTTGCAGCTTTAGGGGCTATTTTTGAGTGGTGGTAGTGCCCTGACCTCTGAGCCTAAAGGTTGACATCCCATAGAGATGTTTCATTATATGTCTGAGCACGTGGATTAAAATGATTTTTGAAATGTGACTTGATGGAATCCATGCAAGGCCTGCACAAAACAGTACATCGGACAAACAGGGAGACAGCTAACGATTCATATCCATGAACACCAACTAACCACGAAACAACAAGACCAGCTATCCTTAGTAGCCACACACGCAGATGTCAAGCAACATGAGTTCGACTGGGACAACACTATTATTATAGGACAAGCCAAACAGAGAGCATCCAGGGAAATCCTAAAGGAGTGGCACTCATCCACAGATTCTATCAACAAACACATCGACTTGGACCCAATATACCGGCTACTACAGCAGACAGTTGGAACTGACAACAGGAAGCGGCAGAGACAAACCACTATAAATACTGGAGGAAAGATCACAGAAGGGCTTCACAGTAGGCTCCCAAGCACTGAGGATGTCACCGAGAGAGGGGACGAAACGTCTGCAACATAAATTCCCAGCTCGGTGAACAGAACCACAACAGATATACACAGAAGCACAGACTAACCACCCTCCACCACCACGTAGTCTCCTGCCAGTAAACAGTTGTACACAGAAACACACACACAACCCTGCACCTCCAAGTTGTTTCCGGCTATTGATCAGATATATACAGAAACACACACACACACAATCCCCCTCTACCACTCTGTCTCCTACCATTAAACAGAAATACACAGCAATGGACACACACAACCCTCTAACAACACGCTGTCTCCTGCAATTCAACTGATATATAAATAAAACACACATGCACACAACCATCCATCGCCACCCTGTCTCCCGCCATTAAACAAGGATACACAGAAACACATACACACCAACCTGCACCAATACCTGTCTCCTGTTATTATACAGTTATTGACAGAAACACAAGCACACAACCTTCCACCAATAGCCTGTCTCCTGCCATTAAACAGATATCTGCAGAAACACACATACAACCCTCCATCATCACACTGTCTCCTTCAATTAAATAGATATACACAGAACCACAGACGCACAACCCTACACCAAAACTCTGTTTCCTGCCACTAATCAGATATGCAACGAAACACACAACACAACCCTCCACCACCACGTTGTCTCCCGCTATTAAGCAGATATACATAGAAGCACGTACACGCAGACACATACACACAACCCTCCACTAACACCCTGCCTACGGTCAATAAACAGATATACACAGAAACACACAAACAATCATCTACGACCGCACTGTCTCCTGCCATTAAACAGATATAAACAGAAACACACACATACAACCCTCCACGACCAGCCGATCTCCTGCCATTACACAGATCTACACAGAAAAATACACACACACACTCACAACACAATGGTCCACCATCACACACTCTCCGGCAATTAAACAGGTATAAACAGAAACACACACACATCTCGACACCATCCCTCTGTCTCCTGCCATTAAACAGACATACACAGAAACACACACACACACAACCCTTCACCACCACATTGTTTTCTGCCAGTAAACAGACATACACATAAACACAAACACACAACCCTCCATCGTTGCCCTGTCCCCCACCATTGAAACAGGGATATGCAGAAATACATACACACCAACCTGCACCAATACCTGTCTCCTGTTATTAAACAGGTATAGACAGAAACACAAGCACAAAACCTTCCATCAACACCCTGTCTCCTGCCATAAAACAAATATATGCTGAAACACACACACACACACAAAACTGTCCACCACACCCTGTTTCCTGTCTTTAATCAGATCTACACTGAAACACGCAACACAACCCTCCACCACCACATTGTTTTCTGCCATTAAGCAGATATACACAGAAACACACAAACACAACCTTCCACTAACACCCTGCCACCTGTCAATAACAGATATACACAGAAACACACACAAAACTAAACCACATCTGTCTCCTTCCATTAAACAATTATACACAGAAACACACACACAAGCCTCCACGAACATCCTGTCTGCTGCCATTACACAGATATAACAGAAACACACACACACATATACACATATACAATCACTCCAGCGATTAAGCAGGTATAAATAGAAACACACACACATCTCGACACAATCACCCTGTCCCCTGCAATTAAACAGACATACACAGAAACACACACACACAACCCTCCACCACCACATTGTTTTTGCCATTAAACAGATATACACAGGAACACGCACACACGCACAACCCCTGACACCCAATTTGTTTCCTGTCATTAAGCAGATATACAGACACATACACACACAATCCTCCACGACCACCCTGTATCCTGCATTTAAGCAGATACATACAGAATTACACACACAAAACTCCAGCACCACCCTGTCTCCGGCCATTAAACAGTTATACACAGAAACACACACTCACCATTCTCCACCACCAATCTGTAAACTGCTATTAAACAGACATTTACAGAAATATACAGACAACCCTCCACCACCACCCTGTCCCCTGTCATTAAACAGATATGCACTGACACACGCACACACACACACCCAACCCTCCACCACCACCCTGTGCCCTGTCATTAAACAGATATGCACTGAAACACGCACACACACACCCAACCCTCCACCACCACCCTGTCTCCTACAATTAAACAGATATTTCCAGAAACACGCACACACACACACACCCAACCTGCCATCCCCACCCTGTCCCCTGTCATTCAACAGATATGCACTGAAACACGCACACACACACACCCAACCCTCCATCACCACCCTGTCTCCTACAATTAAACAGATATTTCCAGAAACACGCACACACACACCCAACCTGCCATCCCCACCCTGTCCCCTGTCATTAAACAGTTATACACAGGAACACAAACACACACTACCCTCCACCACCGCCCTGTCCCGGTCATTAAACAGATATGCACTGAAACACGCACACATACACCCAACCCTCCATCACCAACCTGTCTCCTGCAATTAAACAGATGTACACAGAAATACACACACAATCCTCCATAAAAACCTTGTTTCCTGCCATTAATCAGATATACACTGAAACACACAACTCAACCCTCCACCATCACGTTGTCTCCTGCTATTAAGCAGATATGCACAGAAACACACACACACACACACACACACACACACTCTCCAGCGATTAAGCAGGTATAAACAGAAACACACACACATCTCGACACCATCACCTTGTCCCCTGCCATTAAACAGACATAAACAGAAACACACACACAACACTCCACCACCACATTGTTTTCTGCCATTAAACAGATATATGCAGGAACACACACATACGCACAACCCTTGACACCCAATTTGTTTCCCGTCATTAAGCAGATATACACAGAAACAATCACACAACCCTCCACGAACACCCTGTATCCTACAATTAAAAATATACATACAGAAATACATACACAAAACTCCAGCACCACCCTGTCTCTGGCAGAAACACACACTCACCACCATCCTCCACTGTGTATCTAACACACCCCGGTCCCAGAGAGAGAGGGGGGGGGAGGACAGTGTAAAAACACAGCCCGGTCCCAGAGAGAGATGTCGCCTGCTATTAAACAGAAATTTACAAAAACATGCAGACAACGCTTCACCACCACCCTGTCTCCTGTCATTAAACAGTTATACACAGAAACACACACTCACCATCCTCCACCACCACGCTGTCTGCTGCTATTAAACAGAAATTTGAAGAAACATACAGCAACACTCCACCATCACCCTGTTTCCTGTCAATAAACAGATATACACAGGAACACAAACACACACAACCCTCCATCACCACCCTGTCTCCTACGATTAAACAGATATACACAGAAACACGCACACACCACCCTCCACCACCGCTATGCCCCCGTCATTAAACAGATATGCACTGAAACACGCACAAACATACCCAACCCTCCACCACCACCCTGTCTCCTGTCATTAAACAGATATGCAATGAAACACACACATATCTCTCCACCACCTCCCTGTCCCCAGCACTTAAATCGATATATACAGAAACACACATATGCACAACCCTTCCACGACCGCCCTGTCCCCAGCAATTAAACAGATATACACTGAAACACACACACAATCCTCCATCACCATCCTGTCTCCTGCCACTGAGCAGATATACACAGAAATGCACACACATAACCCTCGAGCACCACCCTGTCTCCTGTCATTAAACAGATATACACAGAAACACACATACAACCTTTCACGAACGCCCTGCCTACTGCCCTTAAACAGATATACACAGAAACGCTCATACATGCACACCCTCCACCACCATCCTGTCTCCTGCCAGTAAGCACATAGACACAGAAACACAGACACCTTACATCCCACCACCACACTGTGCCTTGCCATTAAATAGATTTACGCCAAAACACACACACACACCAGCCTCCTCCACCATTGTGTCCTGCAATTAAACCGATATATACTGAAACATACACACATATTTCCAGTACCACCCTGTCTCCTGCCATTAAACAGTTATAGACAGAAACACGCACACACTATTTTCCGCCACCCTGTCTCCAGCCCTTAAATAGATGTATATAGAAACACACGCACACAACAATCCACGAGCACCCTATCTCTTGCTATTAAACATGTACACACAGAAATACACACACAATCCTCCATCAACACTCTCTCCTGCCATTAAACAGATATACACAGAAACACGCACACATACAGAACCCTCCACCACCAGCCTGTTTGCTGCCATTAATCAGATATACACGTTAACAAACACACACCTCCCCAATCACACAGTCTCCGGTGATTAAACAGATATAAACAGAAACACACACATCTCGACACCAACACCCTGACTACTGCCATTAAACAGACATACA
Organism: Chiloscyllium plagiosum; assembly: GCF_037043375.1. NCBI lineage: Eukaryota > Metazoa > Chordata > Chondrichthyes > Orectolobiformes > Hemiscylliidae > Chiloscyllium > Chiloscyllium plagiosum. The sequence continues at coordinate 38,917,368 of NW_028270185.1, read as the reverse complement.
CAGAAACACACAAACAACCCTCCACAACCACATTATTTTCTGCCATTAAACAGACATACACAGACACACACATACACACACACACACACGCGCACACACAATACTTCAACAGCAATTTGTTTCCTGTCATTAAGCAATTAAACAGATATTTACAGAAACATATAGACAACCCTCCACCACCACCCGGACACTTGTCATTAAACAGATATACACAGAAACACGCACATCCATCCTCCAACACCACCCTGTCTCCTGTCATTAAACAGAAATGCACTGAAACACACACACATCCCTCCACCATCACCGTGTTTCCTGCCTTTAATCAGATATACACGGGAACAGACACTCAAGACGCTACACGACCACAAATCTGTCGCCAGCCCTTAAATAGATATTAACAGAAACACACACTCACGCAACCCTCCAAGACTACTCTGTCTCCTGCCATTGAGTAGATATACACAGAAATGCGCACACACACATTACCCTCGACCACCACCCTGTCTCCTGACAGTAAACAGATATACACGGAAACGCACATACAACCTTCCACGAACATCCTATCTACGCACAAACCTCCAACACCACCTTGTTCTCTTGCCATTGAGCAGATATATGCAGAAATACACACGCATACAGCCCTCGACCACTACCCTTTCTCCTGCCCTTAAACAGATCTACCTAAAACACACACACATAAACCTCCACGACCACCCTGTCTCCTACCCATAAACAGATATACACAAAAACACATAAACAAATCCCTCCACCACCACCGTGTCTCCTGCAATTAAACATATATACACAGAAACGCACACACCATCCTCTTCCACCACCCTGTCTCCTGCAAATAAACAGATATACACAGAAACATACTCGCATATCTTCAGCACCACCCTGTCTCAAGTCATTAATCAGTTATATACAGAAACGCGCACACAACCCTCCAACACCACCCTGTTCTCCTGCCGTTGAGCAGGTATAAACAGAAATACATGCACACAAACCCTCGACCTCTACCCTGTCTACTGCCCTTAAACAGATATACAGCGAAACACAGACACATACAGAACTCTCCACCACCACTCTGTTTCCTGCATTAACCAGATATACACAGAAACACACACACAACCCTCCACGAACACCAGTCTGTCTCCTGTCATTAAGCAGACAAAAACTGAAAAACACAAACAACCCTGCACCAACACCCTACCAACTACCATGAAACATACATGCACAGAACGGTCCACCATCACACACTCTCCGGCAATTACACAGGTATAAACAGAAACGCACACGCATCTCGACACCATCCCCCTATCTCCTGCCATTAAACAGACATACACAGAAACACACACACACACTCCTCAATCACACACCCTCCGGTGATTAAACAGATATAAACAGAAACACAAGCTTCTCGACACCAACACCCTGACTCCTGCCATTAAACAGACATACACAGAAATACACGCAACCCTCCATCACCATATTGTTTTCTGCCATTAAACAGACATACACAGAAAATAAAAGACACACACAGACACCCCACCTACCAATACTCTGTCTTCTGGCATTAAACATATATACACACCCAACCCTCCACCACCACCCTGTTCTCGTGCCAATGAGCAGATATATACACATAAAACACTCGACCAATAGCCTGTCTCCTGCCATTGAACAGATATAAACAGAAACACACATATTTTTTTAGATTAGATTACTTACAGTGTGGAATCAGGCCCTTCGGCCCAACAAGTCCACACCGCCCCGCCGAAGCACAACCCACCCATACTCCTACATCTACGGGGAATTTAGCATCGCCAATTCACCTGACCTGCACATCTTTGGACTGTGGGAGGAAACCGGAGCACCCGTAGGAAACCCACGCAGACACGGGGAGAATGTGCAAACTCTACACAGTCAGTCGCCTGAGGCGGGAATTGAACCCGGGTCTCGGGCGCTGTGAGGCAGCAGTGCTAACCACTGTGCCACCGTGCCGCCCGACACCAATACCCTGACTCCTGCCATTAAACAGACATAGACAGAAATACACACACACACACACCTTCAACAGCAATTTGTTTCATGTCATTATGTAATTAAACAGATATTTACAGAAACATATAGACAACCCTCCACCACCACCCGGTCTCCTGTCATTAAACAGATATACACAACAACACGCGCACCCAATCCTCCAACACCACTCTGTCTGCTGCATTTAAACATATATACACGCGAACACAGAGACACACCACCCTACTCCACTACCCTGTCTCCTGCAATTAAACAGATATATACAGAAACATAGACGGATATCTTCAGCACCACCCTGTCTCCTGCCATTAAACATACATACACAGAAACATACATACGCACACGCACGCACACACAACCATTGACCACCAATTTGTTTCTTGTCATTAAGCAGATATACACAGAAACACACACACAACCCTCCACTGCCTCCCTGTCTCCTTTTATTCCATAGATATATACAGAACTACGAACACACACAACCCTCCACTACCACCCTGTCTCCTACAATTCAACAGATATATACAGAAACACATGCACTCAACCCTCCACTATCACCCTGTCACCTGCCATTAAACCGATGTATGCAGAAACACACACACACAACCCTCCATTACCACCTTATTTCCTGCCATTAAGTAGATATACACACAAACACGCATACTACACTCCACCATCACCCTGTCTCCTGCCACTAAACAGACATGCACAGAAACACACACACACACACACACACACACACACACACACAACCTTCCACGAAATTTAAAGCTGGGGGAACAGCAGTTATGATGCGATTAGGCAAGATTTAGGAAGCGTAGGATGCGGAAGGAACCTGCAGGGGTTGGGCACATTAGGAATGTGGAGCTTGTTCAAGGAAAAGGTCCTGAGTGTCCGAGATAAGTATGTACCTGTCAGGCAGGGAGGACTCTGTAGAGCGTGGGAGCCGTGGTTTACGAAGGACGTGGAATCTCTGGTCAAGAGAAAGAGGGAGGCTTATGTTAGGATGAGATGTGAATACTCAGTTAGGGCGCTTGACCGTTATAAGGTAGCCAGAAACGACCGAAAGAGAGAGCTCAGAAGAGCCAAGAGAAGACATGAGAAGTTGTTGGCGGATAGGATCAGAGTAAACCCTAAGACTTTCAATAGGTATTTAAGGAATAAAAGAATGACTAGAGTAAGATTAGGTCCAATCAAGGATAGGAATGGGAAGTTGTGTGAGGAGTCAGTTGAGATAGGGGAAGCACAAAATGAATATTTTTCGACGGTATTCACTCTAGAAAACGACAATGTTGCCGAGGAGAATGCTGAGATCCAGGCAACTAGTCAAGGTGGGATTGAGGTTCACAAGGATGAGGTATTAGAAATCCTGTAGAGTGAGAAAGTAGATAAGTCCCCTGGACCGAATGAGGTTTATCCTAGGAATCTCTGGGAAGCGAGCGAGGAGATTGCCAAGCTTTGGCATTGATCTTTAAATCGTTATTGTCTACAGGAATAGTGCTAGGAGACTGGAGGATAGCAAATGTGGTTCCCTGTTCAAGAATGGGAGTAGAGACAACCCAGGTAATTATAGACCAGGGAGCCTTACTGAAGTAGTTTGTAAAGTGTTTGGAAAAGGTTATAAGAGATAGGATTTATAATCACCTGGAAAATAATAATTTGATTGTGGATAGTCCACACAGTATTGTGAAGGTTACATCGTGCCTCACAAACCGTATTGAGTTATTTGAGAAGGTGACCAAACAGGTAGATGAGAGTAAACCGTTTGATGTGGTGTATATGGATTTCAGCAACGCGTTTGATAAGATTCCCCACAGTAGGCTATTGTACAAAATGCGGAGGAATGGGATTGTGGGAGTTATAGCAGTTTGGATCAGTAATTGGCTTGCTGAAAGAATACAGAGTGGTGGTTGATGGGAAATGTTCATCCTGGAGTCCAGTTACTAATGGTGTGCTGCAAGGGTCGGTGTTGGGTCCACTGCTGTTCGTCATTTTTATAAACGACCAGGACGATGGAGTAGAAGGTTGGGTTAGTAAATTTGCAGATGACACTAAGGTCGGTGGAGATGTGGATAGTGACGAAAGATGTTGCAGGTTACAGAGAGGCATAGATAAGCTGCAGAGCTGGGCTGAGAAGTGGCAAATGGAGTTTAATGCGGACAAGTGTGAGGTGATTCACTTTGGTCGGAGTAACCGGAATGCAAAGTACTGGGCTAATGGTAAAATTCTTGGCAGTGTAGATGAGCAGAGATGTCCGGGTACAAAGATCCTTGAAAGTTGCCACCCAGGTTGACTGTATTGTTAAGAAGGCGTACAGTGATTTAGCTTTTTTTTTAATAGAGTGATAGAGTTCAGGAATCATTAGGTTATGCTACAGCAGTACAAAACTCTGGTACGGCCGCAGTTGGAGTATTGTGTAGAGTTCTGGTCACCGCATTATAAGAAGGATGTGGAAGCTTTGGAAAGGGTGCAGAGGAGATTTACTAGGATGTTGCCTGGTATGGCGGGAAGGTCTTCCGAGGAAGGTCTGAGGGACTTGAGGCTGTTTTCGTTGGAGAGAGGAAGGTGGAGAGGTGACTTAATTGGATTTTTAGATTACATTACAGTTTGAAAACAGGCCCTTCGGCCCAACAAGTCCATACCGACCCGCCGAAGCGCAACCCACCCATACCTTTACATTTACCCCTTGCCTAACACGACAGGCAATATAGCATGGTCAATTCACCTGACCTGCACATCTTTGGACTGTGGGAGGAAACCGGAGCACCCAGAGGAAACCCACGCAGACACGGGGAGAACGTGCAAACTCCACACAGTCAGTCGCCTGAGGCGGGAATTGAACCCAGGTCTCTGGCGCTGTGAGGCAGTAGTGCTAACCACTGTGCCACCATGCCACCCACTGCCACCGTGCCTAAATAATCTAATTAATTATCTAATTAATAGAGACATATAAGATTATCAGAGGGTTAGATAGGGTGGACAGGGAAACTCTTTTTCCAAGTATGCTGACGGCGAGCACAAGGGGGCTTAGCTTTAAATTGAGGGGCGACAGATATAGGACAGATGTCAGAGGTAGTTTCTTTACTCAGAGAGTAGTAACGGCATGGAATGCTTTGCCTGCAACGGTAGTAGATTCGCCAACTTTAAAGTACATTTAAGTCGTCATTGGGCAAGCATATGGACTTACATGGAATAGTGTAGGTTAGATGGGTTTCCGATTGGTATGTCAGGTCGGCGCAACTGTGCTGTCGATTAGATTAGATTACTTACAGTGTGGATACAGGCCCTTCGGGCCAACAAGTCCACACCGACCCGCCGAAGCGTAACCCACCCAGACCCATTCCCCTATATTTACCCCTTCATCTAACAATTTAGCATGGCCAATTTGGCTAACCTGCACATTTTGTTTTTGGATTGTGGGAGGAAACCGGAGCACCCGGAGGAAACCCACGCAGACACGGGGAGAACGTGCAAACTCCACACAGTCAGTCGCCTGAGGCGGGAATTAAACCCGGGTCTCTGGCGCTGTGAGGCAACAGTGCTAACCATTGTGCCACCGTGCCGCCCACTAGTGGTCTATGTTCTATGTTCTATGAACACCCTGCCTACTGACCTTAAACAGATATACGCAGAAACGCACATGCATACACAACCTTCCACCACCATCCTGTCTCCTGCCAGCAAGCACATAGACACAGAAACACAGACACTATACCCTCCATCACCACCCTGTCTCCTGCCATTAAGCAGGTATATACACAAACACACATATCCCCGACCACCACCCTGTTTCCTACCGTTAATCAGATATACACAAAAACACACACGCGCAACCCTCCGCCACCACACTGTCTCCAGCCTTTAAACAGATATACACAGAAACATGCACACAGCCTTCTACCACCACCCTGTCTCCTGCCCTTAAACAGATATACACAGAAACATGCATACAGCCTTCTACCACCACCCTGTCTCCTACCCTTAAACAGATATACACAGAAACACACATACATATAGAACGCGCTCCACTGCCAGCGTGTTTCCTGCAATTAATCAGACATACACAGAAGCAGACACACATAAAACACTCCACCACCATCAGTCTGTCGCCTGTCATTAAGCAGATACATAAAGAAAAGCAAACACATCCCTGCACCACCACCCTAACACCAACAGTAAACAGACAGACACGGAGAAAGAACACACAGACAACTCTCCACCAACACTCTGTCTCCTGGCATTAAACATATAAACACAGAATCACACACACACACACACAACCCTCCACCGCCACCACCCTGTCTCCTGCTATTTAACAGATATACACAGAAACACACGTACACACAACCCTCCACCACCACCCTTTCTCCTGCCATTAAAAAGATATACACAGAAACACCCACACACACAACACTCCATGAACACCCTGCTCCTGTCATTGGACAGATGTACACAATATCATACACACACCAAACTGTCTCGTGCCATTAAGCATATGTACACAGAAACACACACATATCACTCAAACCTCCTTCACCACCCTGTCTCCTGCCATCAAACAGTGATACACGGAAATACACACACACAACCTTCCACGAACACACTGCCTACTGCCCTTAAACAGGTATACACAAAAACGCACATACATACAAAATCCTACAACACCACCCTGTCTCCGGCCATTAAATAGATATACGCAGAAACACACACACACACGCACAACATTCCATGAACAACGTGCCTCCTGTCATTAAGCAGATATATGCAGGAACACACACACAACACTCCATGACCACTCTGTCTCCTGTCATTGAACAGTTATACACAGAAACACACACACCACCACCCAATCTCCTGCCATTAAGCACATATACAGAGAAACACACGCACAAACCTCCACAACCACCCTGTATGCTGTCATCAAACAGATATACACAGAAATACACACACAACCCTCCACCACCACCCTGTTCTTCTGCCATTGAGCAGATATACACAGAGAATCACACGCACAACCCTCTACCACCACCCTGTCTCCAGCCCTTAAATAGATATTCACAGAATCAGACACACACTCCTCCACAACAACCCTATCTCCTGCCATTAAACAGATTTACACAGATATACACACACAGCCCTCCACCACCACCCTGTTCTCCTTCCATTGAGCACATATACAAAGAAATATACATGCAACCTTCGACCATCCCGGTCTGTCTCATGTCATTCAGCAGATGTATACAGAAAACACACACAAACCTGCACCACCACCCTATCACCGACCATTAATCAAACATACACAGACAACCCTCCATCAACACTCTATTTCCAGGCATTAAACAGATATACACTGAATTGGTTGGCTGACAGAAGGCAGAGAGTGGCTGCAGATGGAAAGTATTCTACCTAGACGACAGTGTTGAGTGGGGTCTGGCAGGGCTCTGTACTTTGGCCTCTGCTCTTTGTAGTTTTTATAAATGACTTGGATGAGGAGGTTGAGGGGAAGGTTAGTAAATTTGCAGATGACACAAAGTTTGGAGATGTCGTCGATTTTATAGAGGGCTATTATAGAGCGCGACATAGACGGGATGCAGAGCTGGGCTAAGAAATGGCAGATTGAGTTCAATCTGGATAAATGCGAAGTGATGCATTTTGGAAGGTGGAACTCGAATGCTGAATATAGGATTAAAGACAGGTTTCTTGGCCGTGTGGAAGAACAGAGGGATCTGAGTATGCAAGTACATAGATCCCTCAAAGTTGCCACACAAGTGGATAAGGTTGTTAAGAAAGCATATGGTGTTTTCGCTGTCATTAACAGGGGGATAGAGTTTAAGAGCCGTGAGGTTTTGCTGCAGCTCTACAAGTCCCTGGTGAGGCAATACTTGGAATACTGTGTCCAGTTCTGGTCGCCCTACTATAGGAAAGATACAGAGGCTCGGGAGAGGGTGTAAAGAATGTTTACCAGGATGCTGCTTGGACTGGAGGGCTTGCCTTATGAAGAAAGGTTGAATCGGCTCGGACATTTCTTTCTGGAGAGAAGGAGGAAGAGATGAGACCTGGTATAGGTGTACAAAATAATGAGAGGAATAGATAGAGTCAATAGCCAGAGAATTTTCCCCAAATCAGGATTGACTGGTACGAGAACTCATAGTTTGAAGATATTCGGAGGAAGGTATAATGTAGATGTCAGATGTAGCTTCTTTTTGACACAGAGCGTTGTGAATGCATGGAATGCGTTACCAGAGGTAGTGGTGGAAGCAGAGTCATTGGGGACATTTAAGCGACTGCTGGACATGCACATGGATAGAAGTGAGTTGAGGGGTGCGTAGCTTGTTACTATATTTTACATTAGGATTAAATCTCGGCACAACATCGTGGGTCAAAGGGCCTGTTCAGGGCTGCACTTTCTATGTTCTATGTTCTCTGACAATGTGAGTCGACCTCTGACAAACTAATGCCAACTGCAAAAGATGTTTAAATACTTCATCGAGTTGCAAAGGTGTCAGCACTATAAGTATGTTTTGGTCATTGTTGATGTTTTTTCCTTGATGGGTTGAAGCTTACCCCACTTCCAACGCTACTGCTAAAACTGTTGTAAATATTTGACTCAAGGAGATTATTGCCTGCTTTGGTATTAGCTTTTGTGTGCGGTCTGACAATGCCTCCCATTTCATTGGAGATATTCATGAGGAATTATGCTCTCATTTTGGGATCCACCACTAACTTCATTGTGCTTATTGCCCACAGGCTGCAGGGTTCGTGGAGTCAGTATGGTGACTATAGTCTGAAAACTAAACTTACCTAATGGACTTCTGAGACAGGTCTTTCCTGGGTGAGGTTGGAGCCTCTGGTATTGTTCCACCTACAAGGAACTCCTGTGGGGAAAACTCGCTTGACCCCAGCCGAAATCATGCGAGGTCGAGCTTTCCTCTCGCCTTGGAATAATGCTTCCTCCCCTATTCCTTTCAAATACATGACTAAGGATATGTCCTCCTGTGTTCTTTCTTTGACCAAAGTTTGGTGAGATCTTCACTCTAAGGTCTGTGCTACTCATGAGAAACTCCCCTCCCTCAACAATATCCCAACTGTTGAATATCCTAACTCTTTTATTCTCATCATGATTTGGACAAGCTGCAGCCTCCAATCTCAATGGCAAGGGCCCTTCCAGGGTTTCCACACCAGTCTGACTGCTGTAAAGGTCGCCGGGCATTCTGCCTGGGTTCACCTTCATCATTCCAAGGTCGTTAGATGAGCCCCTTCTGGGGTGGGGGGGAGGATGTGGTGGATTGTGGTGGTGATGATGATGGAGATGGAGACAATCGGGAACTGGAAGACAAACCGGAATCAGTTTGTAACAAACCAGTCTACTATGATATAGCTGCATGTTCCGAATCGTAATTTTTCATCTGTTTTACATACCCTGATCCTTAATGCAGAACCACCATTATGATGAAGATAGAACTTCTGTTATGTGGACTCGTTGTCGCCGGCATTTGTGCTGAAGAGGGGGTTGTTTACCCGTATGATCCTGAGCAACCAGAAATTGTGTACCGTTTAAGCTGAAAAAAGATGTCCTTACGTGCCCGAGAAACTGATTCCTTCGAAGATGGAATGTTACCAAGAATGACAGCCGCAATGGTCAACTGCACCAAGAAAATTGGACCGTTCATTTACAGAAGAAGTCTCAATGGTCTTTACCTTGCCAAGGTATTTTGTGCCAGTTTGATTTCAGCTGTCCTTTCGGTGTTCCAGGTCAGCTTTGCCTCTACTCAAAGAGGCCTAAATCGGCACGTCGCAAAAGAGAAAGGGGGAGATGTCGTCCTTCACTAACAATTTGCTTTTGCAAAGTCATCATAAAATATTCAGCCAGCATGAAGTGGTCTGTTAAGTCCTCACATCAGCAAAGGTCTCTTTGACCACTTTCCCCCTCCTGAATCCCAACTACGGAGTATGGAATACCTGTTAGGCACTTTTCGGATATAATCTTTCCTTTGATTATTACTTCTCCCCACCTGCTAGCCTGTGGAATTCCTATAATAAGTCCAGGGAAGCATATCCAATTTGTTACAACTGCACAGGATGGTGATGGACTTGAGTGAATGTGACTATGTTTATTCCATGTGGTTTGGTCCAATGTACCAACTGCTACTGCTTCACTGTGGCACCTCGCATCTCATGCATATGCATACTGGAGGAGTCTGTCTCTGTTATTGTGGATATTCGGGCTCTTTGTGGGGTTTAATGGCACACACCTTACTATGAGACCCCTAATAGCATCTCCATCTTGTCAATTGTGGGGTGGCAGAAACCTGTCTGGGACAATAATCACATCTCTTACTGAAAGACCCAGCACTTTTTATTGAACAGCTTTCACCCTAAGAGCCCAGTGCGACCATATTTTGCAGCTATGGAATACCCATATTTTCAGGGTAGTCACAAAGACAGGCCTGCTTCATATAGGGAAGCCCCCTCCATTATCTAAACTAAACCCGGATATTATGTTTTTGTCAGCCAAGACAAAGCGACTGGCTTCATTGTTCTAAATGAAGTAGGTAATCCCTGTGCTGTAGCTGTAGGAGCACTTTTCATAACCTACTGTTCCCTGCCCAATTACCTGGGAATGGGGCTGGGGTTTCCCTACTAAACGTTCAGTTTCACCTGTAGAAGCGTGCATTGGAGAGGTGGGAAGGCTTTGGATAACAGCAAAGACCAGGTTCTGGCTTATACATTTCTCAGTACCTTTTCCTGAGGAGGATCTGCAGGGATTATTAGCAATCAAAATTGAAACTATCTTATTTATGGTCTAACCCGCTTGGGTAAGTAGACCGCTTGGACTTAGCAGGAGGTAAGGACATGCTCTTGGAATTACGTCTATCTCCTCAGCAAAACCGGTATGCCCTCGACTACCTACACGGCAAAGAGGGTCGGGCTTGTTCCATAGTAAAGGGCAATTGTATGATGGGGATTATTGACCTCATAGAGAACATTACCAAGCAGGTAGGTAACATCTGCACCTTCGACAATCAAATGATGGAAGTTACTGCAAGGTGGGCTGGTGTAAGCCGGTGTGTCACTGTGTCACTGACTTAAATGGAGTGTCATTGAGTCATAGAGTGATCGAGCATGGGAACTGGTCCTTCGGCCCAAACTGGTCCGTGCTGAACATGCTGCCCACTCAACTAATTCCAATTGCCCACATTTGAACCATATCACTCTCAACCCTTCCCATCTATGTATCAATTCATTTTTACATGTTGCTATTGTACCTGCCTCAACCACTTTTTCTGACAGCCCATTCCATTTCAAAAACATTCTCTGCATAATGAAGTTGGCCCTCTGGTGCTTCTTAAATCTTTCCCCTCTCACCTTAAAAAATGCCATGTAGTTTTCAGTCCGTAGTCTCTGGAAAAATGACTCTACGCATTCATCCTATCTCTGGCCCACGTAAAGTATGCATCTCCATAAAAACACCCCTCATTCTCCTACATTCCAAGGGATGATATCCGAACCTGGCCCACCCCTCCTTATAACGCTGGCCTATTAGTCCTGACAACATCCTTGTCAAACTTCTTTGCACTCGTTTCAGGTTAACAGGATGACCAAAACTGTACACAATACTCCAAGTGTGGCCTCAGCAACGACTTACAGAATGGTAGCATAATGTCCCAACTCCTATATTCAATGCTTTGAACGATGAAGGCCAGCATGCTAAATGCCTTTTTTAACCGCCTTTTCTACCCGTGATACCTCTTCCAGTGAAATATGGACTTGTGATCCGAGTCCCTCTGTTCCACAACACTCCTCAGAACCTGACAATTTACTGTATAAGTTCTATCTTTGTTTTACTTTCCAAAGTGTACACCTCCGACTTATTTGTATTTAATTGCAGTTGCCAATCCTCAGCACACTTCCCCATCAGATTAAAATCCCTCTATTATTTCTGATAATGTTCATCGTTATCAACGATAGCTCCTAATTGCATAAATGTAGTAACCTTCTTGGGAGTGCTTGGAGTATGTTGTGCAGTTTTGGGCCCCTTGTCTCAGAAGAGATGTACTGGCCTTGGAATGTGCTCAGAGGAGTTTCACGAGAATGGTCTTAGGAATGAAAAGCTTGACATATGAGGAAACTTTGAGGACTCCGAATCTTTACTCAATGGATTTTAGAAGGATGAGGGGAGATCTAATTGAAACCTACCGAATACTGAATAGTCTGGACAGAATAGATATTGTGAAGATGTTTCCATTGGTAGAATAGACTAGGACCCGAAGGCACAGCCTGAGAGTAAATGGAACAGCTTTTAGAACGGAGATAAAGAGAAACTTCTTTAGCCAGAGAGTGGTGAATCCATGGAATTCAATGCCACAGAAGGCTGTGGAGGCCAGGTTAATGAGTATATAAGATTGAGATGGACAGGTTCTTGATTGTCAAGGGGATCAAGGGTTATGGCGAGAAAGCAGAAGAATAGGGTTAAGAAACTTATGAACCTTGACTGAATAGTGGAGCAGACTCGATGGGCTGAATATTTCAATTTCTGCTACTATGTTTTATGGCCCTCACCATGCCTTGTATATTCACATTCAGAACATTTATGTAAATAAGAAATAACAAAGGTCTCAGCACCGACAACTGTGGCACACCATTAGCCATAGGCCTTCAGTCTGAGAAACAATCTTTAACCATCACCCTCTGCTTCCTACCATCGAGCTAATTTTGAATCCAATTAGCTAGCTCTCTCTGGATCACATGTCACCTAAACTCACTGACTAACCTGCCGTATGGGACCTTGTCAATCGTCTCACTAAAGTCCGTATACAGATCATCCATTGTCCTACCCTTATCCATTCTCGCGGTTATCTCTTTGAAACAATTTAAAAGATTTGTCAGACATGATTTCCCGCACACTAATCCATGCTGACTATTTCTAATCAGACCTTGCATTTACAAATGTTGGTTCATCCTGTCTCTCATTATCGTCTCCAACAACTTGCCTAACACTGATATCCCACTCACTCACTAAGAGCTCCATGGCTTGTCTTTGCTACCTTTCTTAAACAATGGAACCACTCCAGTGGCAAACGATGAAGCAAATATCTGTGCAAGAGCCTCTGCAATTTTTTTTCCCTAGCCTCCCATAACATCCGAGGATGGACATGTTCTTGCCCAGGGGATTTATTCACCTTATTGCGCTTTAAGGTAGCAAATGCCTCCACTCTGATCATATAAATGCAGATCAAAACATTCCCACTTGCTTTCCTTATTTCCTTAGTAAGCATCATTTGCTCCTGATTAAACATGGAGAAGAAATATTCATTAACAATTTCCCCCACCACCTGGTGATTCCACACAAGGATAGCCATGCTCATCAGTAAGGGGACCTATTCTATCCTGAGTAACGCTTCTACTCTTAATATGGCTAGACCACCTCTTGGGATTATATTTCACCTCCTCTGAGAGATCCATGTCATGTCCTTTTTTGGGGATTCTGATTCCCCTTTTAAGGGTGCTTCTACACTTTGTGTAGTCATCTAAGGATTAACTTAAGCCAGATATCTTAAACCCAATGTATGCCTTCTTTAATGTCCTTATCAGATCCTCAATAACCCTCGCCATCCAAGGATCAGGTTCCCCCTCAACCACCGTCTATCTAATGAACATAATCCCGATTTGTTCAATCTCTCTTCATGGCTGGCACCCTTCTTACCAGGCAACATCCTGGTGAACCTCCTCTGCACCCTCTCCAAAGCATCAACATCGTTTTGCTCGTGTGGCGACCAGACTGTATGCAGTATTCCGAATGTGGCTAAACTAAAGTCTTATACAACTGTAACATGACCTGCAAAATCTTATATTCAGTTCCCGGTCCCATGAAGGAAACCATGCCGTACACCTTCTTCACCACTCTACTGATCTGCCTTGCCACCTTCAGGGAACAATGGACCTGAACACCTAGATGTCTCTGTGCATCAATTTTCCCCAATACTTTTCTATTTACTGTATAGTTCGCTCTTGGATTGGATCGTCCAAAATACATCGCCTCACATTTGTCCAAATTGAACTCCATCTGTCATTTCCATGTCCATCTCCCAAATCTATCTATATTCTGCTGTATTCTCGGACAGTCCCCTTCACTGTCTGCTACTCCACCAATCTTAGTGTCACCTGCAAACTTGCTAATGAAACAAGCTACACCTTCCTCCAAATCATTTATGTATAACCACAAAAAAACAATGTCCCAGCAAGGGCCCCTGTGGACATGACTATCACAGATCTCCATTTTGAGAAGCTCCCTTCCATCATTACTCTGTGTCTCCTGTTGCCTAACCAGTTCTCTATCCATCTAGCTAGAAAGCCCATGCAACTTCACCTTTTTCATCAGCTTACCATGGGGAAATTTATCGAATACCTTACTAAAGTCCATCTGTATGACATATATATCCCTTCCCTTATCAATCAACATCGTCACCTCTTCAAACAATTCTATTAAGTTTGTAAGCCATTACCTTACCTGCAGAAAGCCATGCTACCTAGCACTGAGAAGTCATTGCATTCTAAATAATATATATATCCTATCCCTCAGTATCTTCTCCAATAGCTTCCCTACCACTAACGTAAGGCTCACAGGTGTGTAATTTCCTGGATTATTCCTTAAACAAGGAGACACCATTAGCAATTGTCCATTTCCCAGGGACCTCCCCCGAATTCAAGGACGCTGCAACAATATTTGTTAAAGCTTCAGCTATTTCCTCTCTCGCTTCCCTCAGTAACCTTGGATAGATCCCATCCAGATCTGGGGACTTGTCCTTCTTGATGTCTTTTGGAAATCACACCACTTCGTCCCTCCTTACGCAGACTTGACCAAGAGTAATCAAAGATCTTTCCCTAACCTCAACATCCACCAAGCCCCTCTCTTTAGTGAATATTGATGCAAAGCACTCATTAAGAATCTCTCCCGATTTCTCTGCCTCAAAGCATATATTTCCTGCTTTGTCCTTGAGTGGGCCTTTCTCTAGCTACCCTCTTTTTCATTATATGTGACCAAAAAGCTTTAAGGTTTTCCTTAATCCTGCTGGCTAAGGATATCTCATGACCCCTTTTCGCCCTCTTAATTCCACACTTCAGATTGGTACTACAGTCACAATATTCTTCCAAGGCTTCCTCTGTCTTCATTCACCTAGATATTATGTACACATTCTATTTCCTTTTAGCTAGTCTCACAATATCACTTGTCATCCATGGTTTCCTAACCTTGCCATTTCTATCCATAATTTTCACAGGAACATATCTCTCCTGAACAATAATTAACCTCTCTTTAAAAGCCTTCCACATATCAAATGTGGATTTCCCTTCAAACAGCCAATCCCAATCCACATTCCCCAGCTCTTGCCGAATTTTGTTATAGTTGGCCTTCCCCAGTTTAGCACTCTTCCTTTCGGATCACTCTCATCTTTCTCCATGACTATTGTAAAACTAAAGGAATTGTGATCATTATTTCCAAAGTAATCCCCCACTGTAACTTCCACTACCCGGGCGGGCTCAGTTCCCAACACCAGGTCTGGCATGGCCGCTTCCCGAGTTGAACTATTTCTACACTACTCTAGAAAATGCTCCTGGATGGTCCTTACAAATTCTGCTCCATCTAGACCTCGAACACTAAGTGAATCCCAGTCAATGTTGGGAAAATTAAAATTAAAATCACCACCATCCTGTTGCTCCCACATCTTTCTGTGATCTATTTACATATTTGTACCACGATCAGTGTTGGGAAGCCTGTAGTACAATCCCAACATTGTTACTGCACCCTTTCTATTCCTGAGCTCTTCCCATATTGGCGGCACGCGTGGCACAGTGGTTAGCACTGCTGTCTCACAACGCCAGAGATCCGGGTTCAATTCCCGCCTCAAGCGACTGACTGTGTGAAGTTTCCCCGTGTCTGCGTGGGTTTCCTCCGGGTGCTCTGGATTCCTCCCACAGTCCAAAAATGTGCAGGTTAGGTGAATTGGCCACGCTAAATTGCTCGTAGTGTTAGATGCAGGGGTAAATGTAGGGGAATGGGTATGGGTGGGTTGCGCTTCGGCGGGTCGGTGTGGACTTGTTGGGCTGAAGGGCCTGTTTCCACACAGTAAGTAATCTAATCTAATCTATTGCCTCACTGCTCGAATCTTCCATCGTGCCCTCCTTCAGCACAGCTGTGAAATCTTCTTTGACCAGTAACGTTTCTTCTCCACCCCCGTACCTTCCTCTCTACCCCGCCTGAAGCATTAATGTCCTGGGATATTTAGTTGCCAATCACGCCATTTCTGCAACCTAGTCTCAGTAACATCAATAACATTATATTCCCAGGTACTATTCCAAGCCCTACGTTCATCTGCCTTACCTACTATACTTCTTGCATTAAAACTACAACTCCCTCTGTGTTCATCCTCCGCTTCTTGCCTCCTCTTCCCCTCAGTCATGCTGATTTCATTATCTCGTTACTTAGGCTTTAGTTACTACCTCCCTTCTTTTCACCAAACAGATTTGATTCCCGATCCCTGCCACATTAGTTTAAACCCTTCCCAACAGCGTTAGCAAATGCA
Source organism: Chiloscyllium plagiosum (assembly GCF_037043375.1). Classification (NCBI taxonomy): domain Eukaryota; kingdom Metazoa; phylum Chordata; class Chondrichthyes; order Orectolobiformes; family Hemiscylliidae; genus Chiloscyllium; species Chiloscyllium plagiosum. The sequence goes on along the minus strand of NW_028270185.1, from coordinate 38,900,746 downwards.
CTCCATCGAACATTGGCTCCACAATGTAGATGTAGACCGTCTACCAGATGTAGACCGTCCAATTTGTAATAATCCCACCTCCCCCAGAACCGGTCCCAATATCCCAAACATCGGAAGCCCTCCCTCCTGCACCATCTCTTCAGCCACACATTCTTCCTGATTATTCGATCATTCCTACGCTGACTAGCACTTGACACTGGTAGCAATCCTGAGATTACTACTTCCGTGGTCCTACTTTGTTAAGTTGGTCCCTAACTCCCTAAATTTTTCTTGTAGGACCTCATGCCGACGGCACATTAATGTGGGGAGAGATCATTCAGGCACACAAAGTATTATGGATACGAGATTAGACTGATGAATGGACTCTGTAACCCCAAATAATGATGATCTTGTTCATGTTTTTTTTAATGTCCTGCGTATTGTAACCTGCACGCCTTACTATGTCCAAGTTTGCTTTTCACCCTATGATCTGTGCGTCCTTGCTTACTGTCATCTGCCTGTACTGCTCGCAAATAAAGCGTTCACTGGACTTAGGCACATGTGACAATAAATCGAATAAATTAATTATTTCTCACCCTAACAGATCTCTTTTAGAAATATGTGATAGTCGCTAACCCTCACGTTTCAGCGTAATCATCCCTCTTTGTCTCCGACACGATAGATTAAATACTCATTTCCATCACTGTCTCCTCATGGAATCATCATCTCATGGACTAGACTGCTAATACTAGCTTGAGTTGTGTCAGTGTTAATGAGATCGTGCCTTACAAAGGAGATCATACATCTTCACAGTGCCCCAAATACTCTCTCATCAAGGCCCTACAAATACAGAAAGACGGCTTTACTTATGCACTTGAATCATATTACAATAAAGGGCAGCATACTATATAAGATGCTAATACTTCCGGCCTTGGGTGTGTTATTTTTGATGACTCATGATCACGGACATTTGGGTCCTTTTGAAAAACAACACTTCTCAACCTTGTACTGTTTAGTCAATACAAAATGAGATGCATGCTGTTTATTTCTCACATCCAAATCATTTCTATGCCTTGCAAATTGTTGTGGTTCAAACACCGAAACATGTGATATCCCATGGACTGCCTTCAGTCCATAAAAGTGCAAGAAGCTCAGCATTGCTTCCACTGACCAATTCTCAATCCATGTGGTATATACAGATCACCCCGTCTGCAACTTATCAATGTACTCTAACTTCCTTTGCTCACATGTTAGTAACAATGTAAAAAAATATGCTGCAAATTCAAATACACCACTCGCACTCTTCTCTCTTGTGGATGTATCAACTAAAACAAACTCCACAGGTTTCTCAACGATGATTGTCGGTTTCTCAGTCTAAGCTGACTGTACCAAGTCACATCATGATTTCCCAAGTGTCGAGTTATAAAATTTCTCAGAAAAGATTCTAATATTTTCCTCAGACCTAACATCAAGGTACCTTTTTTTGTTTTACCTCCCACTCCGGTTTTAAATATTTAGGATTACAATAACTACTTTCCAGTCTGCAGGAACGAGAAATTCCAGAATTTAAAGAAATTTGTAGGTAATCAATACTTCTTACTTGTCGTTACAACATTTAAAATACATTTGGATAAGTACATGAAGAGGAAAAGTTTGGACGGATTTGGGCCAACCGCGGGCAGGTTGTTTTGAATTGGAATAGTCAGCTGGACTGGTTGGACCGAAGCATCTGTTTCTGTCCTGTATGACTCTATAAGTCATTCACTAGCTGTAATGCCACTTCCCTGAAAACTCGGATGGAACTTATTTGGTGCAGTAACTTGCCACCCTTCAATTCAATTAGTGTTTGACTAAGTTCACTTAATTAATTCTAATCATGTTCTTATTTTCACCAGTCAATCTGTCCCATATTATTTCTAGAAGAGTTTTGGTACCTTCGATTATGGAGACAACACAAAGGTATTACCCTCAGCAGCAGGCAGAGATGGATTCCGTCACTGTGTGAATACATTGGAGATGGGAGATGATGGACGTGACACCCACTCCTGCTCAGAAAGTTCCCGAATCAAGACAGTTCAAAGAAACTGTCACTTCCTGGTCACTGACAGCATAGTCCTCTTCCTCGTGGGAGGTTACAGGTTATGCTGAAACTCATTTTAGAATCAAACTGACTTCACACTTTGCACCTGGCATAGGTCCAGGTTGAGGTAAGAAAAAGTTTGTGATCAAAATATGTGTAACGAGAAGAGTTGCCAGAAGAGAATTGTAACTGGAAGGGTGTGGATAATGGTTTATTCAGAAACAGTGTTGAGGCAGAAGTGAAGACTAGAAATATCGTGAAGGTGGGAGTGGACAGGTTTTGTGGTCGACGGAATATTGAGATATGAATCCGTTCAGGATAAAATGGGGTAATCGCGGTTGTGAACACTTTCGTTTCTCCTCAGATGCTTGTAAGCGAGGGATATGAAATTCATGGCATAGAAATGGAGATTGTGATTGAAAGCGAAGACAATAGTTTGGATCTTTGCCAAATATACACTACAGAGAAAACGATGTGACATTCACAATGGGTTAGAGAATTAGTAAATGGGCAGAGATAGACTCCCCAGGAACACCAACAATAGCGAGGATGGGATAGTAACCTGCCTGAATAGTCATCAGTACACAGCGTCAATCGAGATGTTGTTACTACACTGAAATCTCCTCCACCACAACAACTTCCAATATAAAAACTGCTTCTGGGCACGACTGCCCTGAACATAGACAAGAAATATGGATTTCCCTCGATTTTACTCTCACAGCTCTTACCAGTTAATTGTTATCGTTTACACTATGAAATTCTATAATATGTTTGTCAAGATGCAAACATCTTATTGCACAATTTATATGCCTTTTCTTTTTTGAGATTTTTTGTAGCCTTAGTGCAAAAGTAAGTGTTCTGTTGAAAAATTGACCTGTGTATGGGGATTCAAGAGTCAGACACAGTACGTATTTTTCTTGGGTTAAGAAACAGAAAGGATTCGAAGACAGTGGCTGTGGAGACTGACGAGGAGTATAGTGACATCCCCACCAGTCCCCAATGTCTTCTTGACAGACAGAATAAAATAAAATGCAGTGAAAGAAACAGAATATATTCAGAAGAAGGAATTGCAAGTGACAATGTAAACAAAACAGCATGATTTCAAATGGAATGGCTGAACAGTGATGGTGTGTGTGTGTCTGTGTGTCTGTGTGTGAGTATGTAGTTAGATAAGATTGTTCATATGTGTGCAAAACATTCAGAATGAACGAGAGACATACTTAACAAACATGATGCATGTGATGTACAAAATTTATAAAATACTAATATGTTATTTAATCTTCAGCTGAGATGTTATGTTCCTCTACTCTCAACGTACCGTCTGACTCCTGCCCCTTTCTGGCATTCCCTGATCAAATCTTTCATTCTTATCGGATGGATGTTAGAAATTCCTGCTTCTGGTGTTCCACCTTGTTTCAGTTAATCCATTTTCTACCAGGAAACATATACTGGGTTCTGTCAACAGTTGGTGCCTGTCATATTGATGGAGATAAAGGTTCTGGCATCAAACCCAGGAGTTCAACAGATTAATCTGTTGCACATACACTGTACAAAGGACCATGGCACAAAGGAATTATCAAACCAAATACGGAAGCACATATACTTCTATCAATCATGTAGACTTCCCTACTTTTACATCTCCACGTCTATATTCTCTCTCTGTCTCTAACTTTCCGTCTAGTTAATAAGTCCTCCAATCGTTCTTCGTGTCCCATGTCTCAAACCCACCTCCTTCAGTTTACATCTATTTCTCACTTTTGGATGAGATAGCTTATAATTGAGTAATGTAACTAAAAAGACATGAGGGTGGCGTTGGCCAGAGTTAGTTGGAAGGGGAGCTGAGCACGGGAATATGGTGAAGCAGCAATGACAGGAGTTTCTGGAGATAATTCAGCAGCACATAAGAAATTCATCCCAAGTAAGAAGAAAGATATTCAGCGGAAGACAAGTCAGCCGTGCGTGATAATAAACTCTGGGACAGCATAAAAGTAATAGAAAATGCACACAATGTGATGAAGATTATTGGGAATTTAGACGATTACGAAGCCTATAAATTCCAGCACGGATAACTAAGAACAGCAAATGGGAGGAGAGGGTGAAATACGAAATTACGCTTGTTAATCATGTAAAAGAACATTGAAAGAGATTTTTAGATATATAACAAGGAAGACAAGGAGTCAAGAGCAAACAGAGGAATATTGGAAAATGAAGCTTGAATACTTACGGGAAGCAATGGAATGGCAGAGGAATTGAATACATTCCAACAGTCTTCACGGTGGAAGACACCAGCAAAATGTCAGAACTTCAAGACAGTCAGAGTTTAGAGGTGAGTATAGTGACCACCAGTAAGGAGAAAGTGCTGGGGAACGTGAAGTTGGATCAATCAGTGAGACCAGTTGGAGAACAGCCCGTAGTTGTAAATAGATGCCGAAGGTGATTGTGGAGGCATTGCTGGTGATTTATCAGGAAACATTGGAGTGAGGGAGGACTGGCAAATGTAAGGAGAGACGGACACAGAAGACTAGAAATTACAAAAGGCCAGGCAAGTTGAAACTGTTGTATAAAAGGACTTAATGAATCCTTACGTTTATGAATAGATGCGTGGAGTATAAGAACAAGTAAGTTCTAAAGTATATTGGACGTGGTGTGATTAAGCTACAGCATAACAACAGTGAAATTTCCAATACTATTGCGAACAACAGACTTGAAAGTACAGTTAAAACAAAGGAAATCATTTCGAAGCGGACAGGAGCATTCGTGACAAAGAGGCTGTTTCCTTGACCCTGTAGTGAGAATGTTGAGATAAGCTTGTCAGTAAGCAGACTAAAATAAAATGTACAGAAAGCACAAAAAAATCTGTGCTGCAGATATAGCAATACACAGCAGGTCAGACAGCATCCATGGAACAGGAAAGTCAACGTTTCAGGCTGGAAGACTTCATCAGGATTGGTCTGGGGGAAGGGGAGCCGGGAAGAAAATAGAGGGAGAGGCGTGGAGCTGGGGGAATGGTAGATGGGATGACGATAGGGGATGCAAGTAGGGGAATAATGTGATTGGTCAGTGGGAAGGGTGCAGCGGATATGCGAATAGAAATATGGACAGCTTAGGTCAGGTAAGGGAAGGGGAACATGGAATAAGGCTGTGGGTGGAGAGTTCTGAAGCCAGTGAAGTCAATATTGAGATCAGTGAACTGTAAGCACTCAAGCAGAAAGATCAGGTTCTGTTCCCTAGTTTCTATTTGGCCTCACTCTGACAGTGGAGGAGGCCAAGGATGGATCTGTCGCTGGATGAGCAAGGTTGAGAGGGGAGGGGGGTGTGAGGGAGCAATTGAATGGTAACTGGAATGTAGGGTTGGTTAAGCGTGCAGCGAGCAGCTGCTCCATGAATATGTCCCTGAATCTCCCTTTGGTCTCCCTGATAGAGAGGAGAACACATCGGGAGTTGGAGGCGTGCTTGGTAGTGCAGGATCAGGCTCTGTATGGAGCACCAATGCTCTAAAACAACAACCAACCCGACTTTCTAGTTAACTTCCATTTCAATTCCCCCTTCAACTCTTCGGGGACATGCCCGTCCTTAGCCTGTCCACTGTCAGAGGAACACCACCTGAGAGTTCACCTTTGAAGCTGATACCCAATGGCCTCAATATTGACTGCAGAAGCTTCAAAATCCCTCCACACGCAGCCTTATCCCCTGTCCCTTCTCCCTGACAAGACCCACCTGTCCATCTTCTCACTCACATATCTGCTCCATCCTTCCCAATGGCCAATCACAGTAACCTCATACCTAAATGTATACACCACCATCATACCTACCCTTCACCCTTCCATATTCCATCACTCCGTTTCTGGGCTCCCCTCCCCCTCGCCAGTCCTGACGAAAGGTCCAATATCAAAATATTGCCTTTTTGCTCCTCTCATTCTGTCTGGTCTGCTGTGTTTATCCAGCTCCAAGTTTATTAAATCTGGCCTCTCGCACCTGTAGTACTTACTCTCTCCAAGTTGTGGAACTATGTCGTCTACATGTAAGAAGAAATACATTTGGACATTTGAAAAGATCGCTGACTCATTCCTCATTTCTTAACAACCCAACACACACCTTCCAGATGAAGCAGCATTTCACTTGTAATCTTTCAATCCTGTCTCCTGTCATTGCTGCTCACAATTCAGTCTCCTTTAAATTGGGGAGACCAAACAGAGACTGCATTGAGGAACACTCCCACTCTGTCTGTAGGAAGAGCCCTGACCCTCTCATTGTTTCCCATTTTAATAACCTACCTTGCTCTCATGCTAACATTTCAGTCCAGGGCAGCTGCAATGTTCCAATGAAGCACCACCCAGGCTCGAGTAACACCTCACTTTTTACTTTGGTTCGTTACAGCCTGTAGGAGTTTGTATTCAATTCCATAACTTCACAACATGACGTCATTATGGCTGTTCTCAAATCTACATGCATTTCTTCTCTTGGTCTCCCAATGAACTTGCCCTGTTTGTCAATCTTTTGTCTTGCACTCAATTAAGGAACCCAATTCCCCCCTTTACAATCTAATGTATGCTCATTTCCATAACTGTGTTAAAATGAAGACAGTTGTGGTAACTGGACCCAAAGTGCTCTCCGACTGACACTTCAGTCACTTAGCCGACCTCGTTTTCTGAGGGGAGGTCTCGTGTTGCATCCGCCTGAGTAGCATAGAGCCTTCTACATCTTGATTTAGGAAACTTTCTTAGTCATTTTGACAAATTCCACCCCGTATGGTCCTTTTACACTCTGGGTGACCTAGTCAATCCATGGGAAGTTAAAATCTCAATCCAGTGCGACTCTATTATTTTTATACGTACCTGCAATCTCACTACGCATTTTTTCCTCTCGTACCCGCTGGCTATTTGGTGGTCTAGAACACCATCCCAGCAGACTGACCATCCCCTTTTTGTTTCTAACTTTTAAAAATATTGCCTCATTTGAGTACCGCTTAACAATATCGTCTCTTGGCACTGTTTTTAATGTCCTCCCTAATCAAAGGGACAACTCCCCCTCCTCACTTACTTGTCCTACTGTCATGCCTGTAGCTATTGTATCCTGGAACTCTGAGCTACAAATCCTTCCCTTCTCTCAGCCATGTTTCTGTTCTGGCTATAATATCCCAGTCCCCAGAGCTAATCCATGGTCTGAACTTGTCTGCCTTACCAGTCAGGCCTCATGAGTTGAAATGAATGCCGTTTAAACCACAAGTATTTTCCTTCCCTATGCAGTGTCCCAGATATCCTGGATAGGAAATTTGCTCTCGATGGCTGATGTATTTTTCCCTGACTAGTTGATAGCCCCTAGCTTATTTAGAGTCTCAACTCCCTGCCAAACTAGTTTAAATCCTGCCAGGTAACACTAGCAAATCTCCTCCCAGGGATACTGGTGCTGCTCTGCTTCCAGTGCAAACCATCTCCCTGGTACAGGTCACCTCTACCCCAGAAGAGATCCCAAAGACCTAAGAACTGGAAACCCTGCACTTTACACCAGCTCCTCAGCCACACATCCATCTGACCGATCATTCTATTTCTATCCTTACTGGCGCGTGGACTGGGAGTCATCTGGAGATTATAAACGTTAATAACCTTTTTTAAAAGCTTCTTACCTATCTCCCTGTACTTATTTCACAGGGGCCTATCCCTTTGTCTACCTCGGTCACGTGGGCCGATGTGCACAATGTCCTCTGGATGTTCACCCTCCCCCTTCAGAATGTTCAGTAACCGCTCAGAGACATCCTTGACCCTGGTACCTGGGAGGCAGCACACCATCCTGGGGTCCCTTCTGCAGCCACACAGTCTCCTGTCTGTGCCCTTCACAACTGAGTCTCCCATAAGTATTGCGATCATAAGAGAGGATCTGGTAAACATAGACTGGGAGGAACTCCCTGCAGTTGGGTCCATGTTAGGAAAGTGGAGTATTTTAAAGTGATGCAGTGAGAATGCAGGGCCAGTGTGCTCCTTGAAGAGTGAATAGTAAAGGCAGCAAGTCCAGGGAATACTGATCAAGTTATATCGTGAGTTTGATAAAGAAAATACAGTTCAATAAAATCAGGTGAAGCCCTTCACAAGTATAGAGAGTGCAAGGGGATTGTGGTAAACGAGGGAAAAACAATAGTCATGAAATATATTTGGCAGACACGATTGTGGAAGAGCCACAAGTATTTTATCAGCATCGTGAGAGTAAGAGGATTCCCAGCGAAAGAGGGAGGTCTGTGAGTAAACAAAAGGACAATCTGTGCATGGAGCCAGAGGAAGTAGGTGAGGTCTTCAATGAATACTTCCAATCTGTATTCACACAGGACGAAGACATTGTAACCAGGGATTTCAGTTGGGATGCTGAGGTTCCAGAATATGTTAAGATCAATAAGGAGGAGGTATTAAATGTTTTCACAGGCATAAAGGTGGAGAAATCCCCAGTACCCAATGAAAAGTATCCCAGGCTGCTATGGGAGGTAAGGGAGGAGATTGCTGGGGTCCTGGCGGATGTATGTAATACTTTGCTGGCCACAGGTGAAGTACTGAATGACTGGAGGATCGCTAATGTGGTTCCTTTGTTCAAGAAGGGCAGCAGGGATAGGCCAGGTAATTACAGAGCAGATAGTCTGACAGCAGGGGGAGGTAAATTATTGGGAACAATTCCGAGGGACAGGTTTAATCAATAACTGGAAAGACAGCGATCGATTAGTGATAGTCAGCATGGATTTGGAAGAGGAAGATAACGTCTGATGAACTCAGCTGAGATTTCTTTGAAATTACGATTGAAGATATTGATGAGGGCTGTGCAGATTATGTGGTTTACATGGAATTCATTCAGGCCTTTGACAAGGTCCCACGTGGAAGGCTGGTCCAGAAGGGAAGAGTCCATGGCTTCAAAGGCAGGTTGGGAAATTAGATCCAAAATTCTTGGAGGGTTGGTTTTCTGATTGAAAACCTTTGCCCAGCAGGTGTATCACAGGGATCTGTGCAGTAACCATTGCTGTTCCTTATGGGCATTAATCACTCCGATGTGAAGCAGAAGGTATCATTAGTAGGTTTGTAGATGACATGAAATGTGAGGGCGTTGAACACATTGAGGGGGATGGTCTCAGGCTACAGTCTGAACATTGAGGCTGGGACAGAATTTCAAGAGAGTCATTTCAATTGACAAGGCAGGGATGAACACAGCAGGCAATGCGGGAAAACGCATCAATTAAGCTGCATCTACTTTAATGTAAAAGGCCTAACAGGTTATACAGATGAACGCATGGCATGGATGGGAGCATGGGATAGGGATATCACAGGAATTACAGATACACAGCTGAGAGTGCAGGGCAGGACAGGCAGCTCAATGTTCCCAGGACAGATGCTACAGGAAGGATAGAAGGGTAGGCAAGAGAGGAGGGGGTTTGGAGTTTTTGATCAGTGAAAACATCACTGCAGCACTGAGGGAAGATATTCCTGGGGATCGCCCAGTGAAGCTGTATTAGTGGAACTGAGAAATTATACTGAATGATCAGTTTGATATGACGGTACTACAGTCAGTGGGAAATTGAGCAGCAAATATGCTGGAGATCTCAGATATCTGTAATAATGATAGGGCTGCAATGGTCGGGGATTTTAACTTTCTAAACCTAGACTGGTATTGCCAGAGTGTTCACAGCTTGGATAGAAGAAATTTGTTCAGTGTGTTCAAGAAAACTGTCTCAGGCAGTATGTAACTGGTCCGACTGGAGGAAAGGATAAAAACTGACCTCCCTTCGGGAAACAAGGGAGAGAAAGGGGCTGAAGAGTTCTTAGGGGAGCACTTTGGCAAAGTCACCACAATTCTATTAGTTTGAAAATAGCGATGGAAAAGGACAGGCCTGGTCCACAAGTTAAAGATCAAATCTGGCCTTGCCCCAGTCCAGAAGATATTCGGCAAGACTGTCCAAAAGTTGATTCGTGGAGGCTATTTGAAAGTAAAGAGACGTCGGGCAAGTGGGATTCTTTCAAAAGAGAGATAAATTAAGATTTCAGGGACAGGATATTTCTGTTAGTATGAAGGACAATGGTGACACAAGTGGGAAACACTGGATGACTTGGGATATTGATGTTCTGAGCTGAAAATGTGTTGCTGGAAAAGCGCAGCAGGTCAGGCAGCATCCAAGTAACAGGAGAATCGACGTTTCAGGCATAAGCCCTTCTTCAGGAATATTGAGGTTCTGGTCAAGACAAAAGAGGGCACATGTCCTATATAGCCAGCTGGATTAAGTCAATCTCTTGAAGAACATTGTGGGTGTCGTAATACTCTTAAGAGGGAAACCATGAGGGCCTAAAGGGGAACTGACAGCTTTGGCAGATAAGGTTCAGGAAAATCCAAAGAGATTCTACAAGTATATTAACAACAGAAGATTAACTCGAGACAGAATGTAACCCCTGAAAGATCAATGAAGCCATCCGTGTGTGAACCCACAGGAAATGGGTGAGATCCGAAACAAAAATTTCAAGTCAGAACTTACTGTGGAAAAAAACACTGGGAAAGCAGGGAAATAAACAGTGATGATTTCAAAAGAGTCTACATTGACGAACAGGAGGTGATGAAGGTTTTAAAACGCATTAAAATTAGACAACTCCCAGGGAACTAATCAAGTACATCCCAGGACATTGGGGCAAGTTAGGGAAGAAACTTACAAAGATATTTCTATCACTGACAGCCACGGGTGGTGAGCTGGGAGCCTGGAGGGTGGCTAATGTTATACCAGCATTTAGGAAAGGCTGCGAGGGAAAGCCAGGGACATAAACACCAATTAGCTTGATGTCAGTGGTGCCAATATTGTTGGAAGCGATTCTGCGGGACAGGAGTCACATGCATTTGGAAAGGCAATGATTGATTACGGATAGTCAGCATAGCATTGTGCGTACAAAGGGGTGTCTCTCAAACTTGGTAGAGTTTGTTGAAGAGGTGACCAAGGAGATGGATGAAGACAGAGCAGTAGACGTTAACTGTCCTGACGTCAGCAAGGCCTTAGACAGGGTTTAGCCTCGTGCACTGGTTAGTAAGATTAGATCACATGGGATCAGGGAGAGCAAGCCAAACAATCACAAATGAGCTTCACAGTAGGAGAGAGAGGATGGTGGGAGAGGGTTGTTGTGCAGACTTGGGGCCTCTGACCAGCGATGTGCCATGAGGATCGGTGCAGGGTCCATACATGTGAATTATTGACATAAACGAGAATATATGAATTAGTCTTAGCATGTTTGTGGATAGTAAAATACGTGTGATAGTGGGCAATGAATATAGTTATCAAAGGTAATCTTAACCAACTGAGGCGTGTGTCAAGAAATGAAAGGTGGAGTTGAATTCAGGTGTTGGAATTTGTTAAGACAAACCAGGGAGGACTGACACAGTTAATGGCAGTGTTCTGTTCAGTGTTGTCTAACGGAGAGAGACCAAGGGGTACAGTTACATTGTTCCTTGGATGTGGCTTCACACGTGGAGAAACAGAGAGGCTGGAGAAGCTGGAAAGCAAAACAGGGCGATGAGATAGCTTTGGCAGATAACGTTAAGGAGAATCCAAAGAGATTCTACAGCACACAAGTACAATAAAGCAACTCGAGAGACAATAGAGCCCCTCAAAGATCAAGAAGGCCATCCGTGCCTGGAACCACAGGAGGTGGGCGCGATCTGAAATGAATATTTAATGTCAGAACATACTGTGGACAAAGACCAGGAAACAAAGGGAGAGAAACAATGATGTCTTGAAAAGAGTCCCCATTACAGAAGAGGTGGTGCTGGAGATCTTAGAACACAAAGGTAGAGAACGCTCGACGTCCTGAACAAATGTATCCCACAACATTGTGGCAATGTCGCAGTGGGGACCATGGCAGAGATATTTATATCATTATCCTTCGTATTTCCCTTGGGCGGAGGTGGCCGAGAGGTGACCTTATAAAGGTTTATAAAACCATGAGGGGTATACTTAATGTGAATAGTAAATGTTTCTATCCCAGGGTAGGGGAAATCCATTACTAGAGGGCAGAAATATGAGGTGAGAGAAGAAATACTTAAAAGTGACCAGAGGAGAACATTTCCACATAGAGAATGGTGCATGTATGGAATGAGCGTCTGGGGAAGGGGTAGAGAAAAGTAAGGTTACAACATGGAAAAGACATTTGGGCAGATACATGGAGAAGAGAAGGTTTGAAGGGATATGGACCAAACACATGCAAATGCGACTCGTTCATGAACAGTAGTCAGCTTGGACTAGTTGCATGGAAGGATAATAAATGCAGTACATTTCAAATATGGGGAGGGACAATAGGGAAGGTGGTGGTTACAGGGACAGGGACTGTTGTAGGTGTTACAAATTATTGAAGTCACTGGTCCACGAGACATGGAATATGTACAGTGTTGGAGGGGGAACACAGAACAGAAAGATCCCAGGCAGCTTTCCCACCCACTCATGGGAAGCCTGCTTTCCCCTTGTTGTCCTGATGCTCACTAAGACGTCACAGGCATGGATTGATAACTGTGACACTCCTGATACTGTCTCAGAACAACAAAACTTTCAGTAGACGTGGTGATTGAGCCTGGGGTGTGTCTGTACACTGCTCCCCCTCCAGCACTGTTAGCTGATGTTTGGAGCCCTCTCGCTGCTCTGTGCACTGTGAGTGATCTTACCTCAGTGCAGGGTTTATTGAAGGCTCCAGATCTCCCTGCCCTTTGTCTCTCTGGCTGACAAACCATCTTCAATGTGGTGATGGATGGGACACCCAGCATCTGGGAAACCTAATGAGTCAGGAACTTCCTGAGTACCTATAGGAGACAGAGAAATAGAGGGAATGGGAAATTAGACTGATGCAGTGAGGGTTACACATGGAGAATAGTACTGTGTCCCACGGAGATCTGGAAAATCCCAGTCTCCATCCCTGGCCTGTGCAGAATTCTGTTGGCTCAGAATCTAGAGTAGCTGTAAGAGTGAGAAACACTGACAGAGGTAACAATGAGACCCGCACAGTGAGGGATACCACATGGAGAGAGACTGAGTGATATCACCAGACTGCAGGAAGGTATCAGGAACAAACAATCATGAAGGAAAACAGGTTTAGCTTCATGATACACTGGTATCAGTGTTCAGGGATAAATAGCCTGTGAGCAGACAAAGTAATGGCGTAGTGATATTGTTGCCAGAGCATGTATCCCAAACCTCAGCTAATGTTCAGGAGAGGCAGGTTTGAACCACCTTATCTGAAATGGTGGAATTTGAAATAAATTATTTTTAAAATAGTAATTGACCATCTATAAATACCATTACTGATAAACAATAAATCCAAACACTTGTCATTCAGAGAAGGACATCTGCCCACCCTCAGATGGTCTGCACGACATAGCCACAGCAAAGTGTATGCCTCCCAATTGCCCTCTGAAATAGCCGAGCAAGCTACTCAGCTCAAGGGCAGCTAGGGCTGGGCAAGAAAGGCTTGTCAGCCAGAGACACTCACATCCCATACCTGTTTTAATAAATAATCCATTAGGATGGGGTCCCACTGGAACTGAGCTGGGACCAGTGTCCAGGCCAATCATGTCGGTAGGTTTATGGAGAGGGCTTTAAACTGAAAGAGGGTTCAGGTGAAAGGAGCTTTCCAAATCCAAATAGAAAAGATGACGCATGTGAACAGCATGGGGATGTGGCCGAAGACAAGCAGAAAGTTACAGGAAGGGACAGATTTTAACTAAAACTGTGTATCAGTGAATCGATTTGTGACAGGAAATTGTGGGAAAGAGTAAATTATCTTTTTTTTGGAATGGACAAAGTCTCTGCAGCAAGGTAGACTGATTTGTGATAAAGAGATAAAAGAGATTTAGATACCAGGGAGACATGGTTACAAGACGAACAACAGTTGGAACATAAATATTCAATGGTTCACAACCTTGCGGAAACTCAGGCAAAATGGGTAATGCTCACAATAATGGATAACAAAGGTATTACAGAGAAAGCATTTGGCATCAGATCATGAAGTAGAGTCAGTCTGAATGTAAATTCTGGCGCCTACTTGCGAAGGACACAAGCGGCAGAACACTTTTCGGCCACTGAACAGCATTTCATTGCTCATCATTTGCATGAAAGAGGAACTCATTGGATTTTTTAATAAAGGCATTGTGATAATTTAGTGAAACTTGAGTATTCATATAATCTTGGCAATCATACTGGCAAGAATGATATTCGAAGAAGAGATTGTGGAATTTTTTTCAGTGTTTCTTTGAATAACACATTATGCAACTGGCTAGAGACGTCACTATCTCAGTGCGACCGTTGTGTCATGAAACTTAGTGAGTAATGCCACCTGGGGAGATCCTCTGGGAAATTGTGTAAAGTGCAGTTTAAAGAAATACAAAGTTTTAAAGTGAATCACAGAAAGGACAAGCTACATCTGGAAACAAAAACAGCCAATTACATGAGTTTGAGAGGAGACCTGACCAAGGTAAACAGGCTAAACAGACTGAAATATGTGTCTGTAAATGAACAGTGGAAAACATTTGAAGGAACAGTGTAAAACATTCAACAAAAGGACGTTCCATTGAAATAGAAAATCCTCAGCAAGAAATTCCCACCCATCCCTCACTCAGGACAAAATGGATCATATCAGATTATGAGGCTTAGACGATTACCACAAAGTACTTAAAATCCTGAAATGAGAGAGAGTTTAAGCAGTAAGTTTTAAAGGGATTGCAAAGGGTTTGCTAGCAGGGAGGAGGGCAATGGGAAGGGGAATCATTGTCAGGGTTTAATGACACAATAGGAACAGGGAGAGGTGAAGATGCTGGAGGTGGTGAGAGAGTAGTCCGGGCCTGAACAGTGTGACAAAGCCAGCTGCAGCTGGAGGAGTTTGCAAAGGTAGGGAGGGACGAATGTTTATTTATTTATTTATTCATGGGATGAGGGTGATTGGACCAGCATTCTTTGCCCCACTGCTAATTACCCAGAGGGTAGCTCAGAGTCAGACATACTGCTGTGGGTCTGGAATCACATGTCAGCCAGACCAGGTTGGAATGTCAGATGTCCTTCCCTAAAAGAAGCTAAGTGAACCAGATGAGTTCTTCCTACTGATCAACAATGCTTTTATGGAGGCCGCACCAATGTCCTGTACAGCCACAACATGACAACCCAACTCCTACTCTCAATGCTTTGCCCTATGAAGATAACCATCCCAAACAACTGCTTCACCAGCCTGTCTACCAGTATCGCCACTCTCAAGAAACTGTCTACCTGCATCCCTGGGTCTCTGATTGACAACACTACCCAGTGCCCGAACATTAACTGTACAATTCCCGGACTGGTTTGTTTCACCAAAATGTAACACTTCACATTTATCTAATTAAAATTCATCTGCTATTCTTCAGGCCACTAACCCAGCAGTACTGTTCATCCTGTTGTTTCATAGATAATCTTCTTCACTGTCCACATCACCAGCAATTTCAGTGTCACCCAAAAACTTACTTACCAGGAAAGCAATATTCCCATCCAAACCATTTATCCAAATGACAAACAACAGGGGACCCACTCCACCGCTGGTCACATGCCTCCAGTCATAAACACAACATGTCTCCCATCACCCTCTGTCTCCTACCATCAACCCCAATTTTGTAACCAGTTTCCTCGCTCCTCCTGAATGCCGTATCCTTTTACAATGGTCGAGGCTTACCACACGGAACGTCGAACACTGAACAGTACAGTACAAAACCCTTCGGCATGATGCCATGCCAACCTTTTATCCGTCTGTAAGATCAAACTAACCTACATACCCTTCATTTTACTGCCATCCATGTGCCTATCCATGAGTCTATTAAACGTCCCTCATGTATCTGACTCTCCTACCACCACTGGCAGTGCATTCCAACCATGCAACACTCTTTGTAAAGAACCTTTCTCTGAAATTTCTCCTTATCCATCCACCAATCACCTTAAAATTATTTATGCCCACTGACAATAGCCATTTATGCCATGGTATAAAGAAGTCTCTCACTATTCACTTTATGTCTCACATCATCTTGATCACCTCTACCAAGTCGCCGCTCACCCTTCTTCACTTCAATGACAAAAGGCTTACCTCCCTGAACCTTTCTTCGTAAGAAATGCTCTTCAGTACAGGCAGCATTCTGGTAAATCTCCAATTTACCCTCCATAAAGCTTCCACATTCTTCCTGTAATGAGGGGATCAGAACTGAACACAACATTCCAAGTGGGGTCTAACCATGGCTCTATGGAGCTGCAGGAGAAAGTGAGGTATGCAGATGCTGGAGATCAGAGTTGAAAATGTGTTGCTGGAAAAGCGCAGCAGGTCAGGCAGCATCCAAGGAACCGGAGAATCGACGTTTCGGGCATGAGCCCTCCTCCTGAAGAAGGGCTTATGCCCGAAACGTCGATTCTCCTGTTCCTTGGATGCTGCCTGACCTGCTGCGCTTTTCCAGCAACACATTTTCAGCTGTATAGAGCTGCAGCATAACCTCACACTTGAAAACCCAATCCCCCAGCAATTGAAAGGCAACACAACATATTCCATCTCAACAACCCTATCAGCTTGGATGGCAACTTTGAGGGATAGATGGATGTGGAACCCAAGATCTCTCTGTTCCACAACACTACCAAACATTCTGCCTTTAACCCTGTATTCTGCATTCAAGTTAGACTTTCCAAAATGAATCATTTCACACATTTCCAGATTAAACTCCATCTGCCACTTCTCAGTCCAGCTCCGCATTCTGGAAATATCCTGCTGCAACCTACAACAGACCTCCATACTATCCACCACTCCACCAACCTCCATGTCATTGGCAAAATTACTAACCCATTCTTCCATAACCACATTCAAGTAGTTTATAAAAAGAATCACAAAGAGCAGAGTTCCTGCAACCGATCCCTGCAGAACAGCACTGGTCACCGAGCTCCATGCTGAATGCTTCCCATCTATCATCACCCTCTGTCTTCTATGAGGCAGGAATTCCATATCCAGACAGACAGGTTTCCTGTATCCCATGCCTCTGTATTTTCTGAATGAGCCATAAATGTGTTTTGTCACATTCTCGAAGGATTCAATAAGATTTGTGAGGCATGACCTGTCCCTTACAAAGTCATGCTGACTATCTCTAATCTAACTATGGTTTTCTACGGAGTCATAAAGCCGCTCTCTCAGAGTCCTCTCCAATAAATTGCATACCACAGACATAAGAAAGTGGAGGACTGTAATTCCCAGGATTAGCCATATTCCCTTTCTTGAACAAGGGAGGAACATGTGCCGCCCTCCAATCATCTGGTACGACTCTGGTGGACAGTGTGGGTGCAAAACTGAAACGTGTGGTGCTCGAAAAACACAGCAGGCCAGGCAGCATCCAAGGAGTTGGAGAATCGACGTTTCGGACATAAGCTCTTCTTCAAGCCCTTTCTCCGAGTGTGGGTCCAAAGGTCATCGCCAAAGGCAATCCCTTCCCTCGCAGTAATTTTGGGCATATCTTCTCTTGTCCAATAGACTTACCTATCTTTAAGTTTTACACAATCCTCAGCACATCCTCCTTCTCAACATCAACCTGTTCACATATATCAGTCCTTTTCACGCTTCCTCACAAATGACAAAGTCCCTCTTAGTAGTGAATACTGAAGCAAAGTATTTATTAAGGTACTCCCCTACCGCCTGTGACTCCAGGCACATGTTCCCTCCACTATGCCTGACCGGCCCTACCCTCACGCTGACCATCCTCTTGTTCCTCACATAAGTGGACAATGCCTTACGGTTTTCCTTAATCCTTCCCAAAAAAAGGTTTTTCATGTCCCATTCTAGCTGTCCTAAGTCCATTCTTCAGTTCCTTCCTGGCTACCTTTAGAGAGTCCGCAGAGAGTGGAAACATGCCATTTGGCCCAACAACTCCATATGGACCGTCTGAAGAAGATCCCGCCCAAAATCATTCCCCCACCCTATTATTCTCCATTTACCCTGACTAATGTGTCAATCCTGCACATCCCTGAATACTTTGGGTAATTTACCATGGCTGATTTACCTAATCTGCACATCTTTGGGTGGAAACTGGAGCACTTAGAGGAACCCTGCACAGACATACGGAGAACGTGTAAACTTCACACAGACAGTCGTCCGGGACTGGAATCGAAATCGGGTCCCTGCTGCTTTAAGGCAGCCGTGCTAACCATTGAGCCATCGTGCCGCCCTTATATAACCCTATAGAGGTCTAACGATCCTAGCGTCCTCAACCTTAAGTAAGCGTCGTTCTTCCTCTTGACTAGATGTTCTACATCCCTTTGAACCTTGTTAAATGCTTCGCTAAAGTCCACGTGGACAATGTTCACTGCTCTGCCTTCATCTATCTCTTGGCCACCTCCTCGAAGAGTCAATCCGGTTTGTGAAACACGGTTTCCCACTCACAAAGCCATGCTGACCATCTCTAATCAGCCCTTGCTTTTCCAAATATATGTAGCTCTTTTCTCTCAGAATCTCCTCCAACAACTACCCCATCACTGGGCTCACGGGGCTGTAATTTCCTGGCTTTTCCCTGCAATCCTTTAGTGATGGAACAGCATTAGCCGCCCTCCAGTCTTTCGGCACATCACTGCGTCTGTTGATAATATAAATTAAAATATCTCTGTTAGGAATACTACAATCTCTTCCCGAGCTTCCAACAATATTCTCAGATCGACCTCATGAGCTACTAAGAATAGATCGACCTTTACTTGTTTTAATATTCCAGCACTTTCTCTTCTCTGTTGAGGATTCTTTCCAAGACATCACTATTTATTTCCCCAAGTTCCCGAGCCTCCATGTCTTTCTCCACAGGAATTACTGACAAGACTATTTTTTCGTTTCATATCTCACCAACCTACTCTGGTTCCACACGTAGGCGACCTTATTGATATTTAAGGGGGCCCTATTCTCTACTAAGTTACTCTTTAACCCTTATTGAAACTTGCACAAAGGCTTCTGAAAATTCAAATAAACCATATTCTCAGTACCAACACCCACCCCCCCAACATCCTTATCTATTCTGCCATTTATATTCACACCAACAAATAAATCCAACAGGCTCAAAAACAAATTCTCTTTTATAAAATGTGTTTCTAAGGGTCCAGTTATTCTTTTTATTGATATGTCGTTTCTTACTCATTTCAGCATGCTCCTGACTTACTGTCAAGCTAACAGTATTTGTTTTTAGACTGGAAACATAAAGGGTTGTGGGAGGTCTTGTTTATCAATCTGAAAAAAAGTAGCTTACAGGGTCATCAAGTAATAGAGAAGGCAAATCAAATGCTGCCATTTATTGCAAAGGGACTGGAGTCTAAATATAGGGAGGTCTTACTAAAACGATGCAAGGTACAAGTCAGACTATACCGAGAATATTATGAACAGTGTGTGTGCCCGAAGGTAAGATATTCTTGTATCAGAGGCAGGCCAGAGAAGGTTCACTCAGCTGATGTTGGAAATGGAGGGATTATATAATAAGAGGTGGAGTAGATTGAGAATGAACCCATTGAAGTGGAGAAAAATTAGAGAGAAACTGAATGAAACATGCAAGATTTTGAAGTGCATTGACCGGTTAAATGCTGGGAAGTTCGAAAATACAACAGTGCAGCAATAGCCCCTTTGGCCCACCTTGATATCATTCTCAACTCATCCCATCTGTATATACATGGTCCATGTCCCTCTATTCTCTGGCCGTTCATGTTTCTGTATAAGTGTCACTTCAAAACTTTACTGACATTTCTATTTCTATAACCTCGCTTGACAACTTCAACTCTCTTCCAACCCCAACCTCACTATCAAACTGGCAGACAAGGGAGGCGCGGTAGTAGTTTGGCGAACCGACCTTTAGACTGCTGAGGGAACGCCAGCTCGCAGACAATTCCTCCTACTGGCCCCTTGATCATGACCCCACCTCCCACCACCAAACCATCATCTCCCAGACCATCCATAACCTCATCACCTCAGGGGATCTCCCATCCACCGCCTCCAACCTCATAGTCCCACAACCCCGCACCGCCCGTTTCTACCTCCTGCCCAAACTCCACAAACCTGACTGCCCCGGCCGACCCATTGTCTCCGCCTGCTCCTGCCCAACCGAACTCATCTCTGCATACCTCGACACGGTCCTGTGCCCCTTAGTCCAAGAATTCCCCACCTATGTTCGGGACACCACACACGCCCTCTACCCCCTCCAGGATTTTCGCTTCCACGGTCCCCAACGCCTTATCTTCACCATGGACATCCAGTCCCTGAACACCTCCATCCCCCATCACGAAGGCCTCAAAGCCCTCCGCTTCTTCCTTTCCCGCCGAAACAACCAGTACCCTTCCACTGACACCCTCCTTCGACTGACTGAACTGGACCTCACCCTGAACAACTTCTCTTTCCAATCCTCCCATATCCTCCAAACCAAAGGAGTAGCCATGGGCACCTGCATGGACTCCAGCTATGCCTGCCTCTTCGTAGGATATGTGGAACAGTCCATCTTCCGCAGCTACACTGGCACCAACCCCCACCATTTCCTCCGCTATATCGATGACTGTATCGGCGCTGCCTCGTGCTCACACGAGGAGGTAAACAGTTTATCCACTTTACCAACACCTTCCACCCCGACCTCAAATTCACCTGGACAGTCTCAGACTCCTCCCTCACCTTCCTGGACCTTTCCATTTCTATCTCAGGCGACCGAGTCAACACGGACATTTACTATGAACCAACCGACTCCTGCACCTACCCAGACTACACTTCCTCCCACCCTGCACCCTGTAAAAACGCCATCCCATATTCCCAATTCCTTTGTCTCCGCCGCATCTGCTCCCAGGAGGACCAGTTCCAATACCGTACAACCCAAATGGCCTCCTTCTTCAAAAACCGCAATTTCCCCCAGACATGATCGACAATGCCCTCCACCGCATCTCCTCCACATCCCGCTCCTCCGCCCTTGAGCCCCGCCCCTCCAATTTCCACCAAGACAGAAACCCACTAGTCCTCACCTACCACCCCACCAACCTCTATATACATCGTATCATCCGCCGTCATTTCCGCCACCACCAAATGGACCCCACCAACAGGGATATATTTCCCTCCCCTCCGCTATCAGTGTTCCGAAAAGACCACTCCCTCCGTGACTCCCTCGTCAGGTCCACACCCCTCACCAACCCAACCTCCACTCCCGGCACCTTCCCCTGCAACCGCAAGAAATGCAAAACTTGCGCCCACACATCCCCCCTTACTACCCTCCAAAGCCCCAAAGGATCCTTCCATATCCGCCACAATTTCATCTGTACCTCCACACACATCATTTATTGCATACCCTGCACCCGATATGGCCTCATCAATATTGGGGAGACAGGCCGCCTACTTGCAGAATGTTTCAGAGAACACCTCTGGGACACCCGGACCAACCAACCCAACCATCCCGCGACACAACACTTCAACTTCCCCTCCCACTCCACCAAGGGCATGCAGGTCCTTAGACTCCTCCATCGCCAGACCATAGCAACACGATGATTGGAGGAAGAGCACCTCATCTTCCGCCTAGGAACCCTCCAACCACAAGGGATGAACTCAGATTCTCCAGTTTCCTCATTTCCCCTCCCTCCACCTTGTCTCAGTCAAATCCCTCGAACTCAGCACCACCTTCTTAACCTGCAATCGTCTTCCTGACCTCTCCGCCCCCACCCCCACTCCGGTCTATCACCCTCACCTTGACCTCCTTCCAAGCTATCGCATTTCCAACGCCCCTCCCCCAAGTCCCTCCTCCCTACCTTTTATCTTAGCCTGCTTGGCACACTCTCCTCATTCCTGAAGAAGGGATCATGCCCGAAACGTCGATTCTCCTGCTCCTTGGATGCTGCCTGACCTGCTGCGCTTTTCCAGCAACACATTTTCAGCTCTGATCTCCAGCATCTACAGTCCTCACTTTCTCCTCGATAACTTCCACTCTCTGTAAAGAAAAAACACTTGCCTTACGCACCTCATTTAAACTTTTTCTTTCTCACCTTAAACCTCTGCACTCTAGTATTTGAAACTTACACATTGGAAAATAGATTCTGACTATCCACATTATCTGTTCCTGTCCTAACGTTATATCCCTGTACCTGGTCGCCTGTCAGCCTCTGATACTCTCACAAAGCAATCAAACTTTGTTTCATTTCCTCTTAACACCTAACACACCCTTAAAAACATGACACAGGTAACAGGCTGATAAACCCCTTTTGTACCCTCTGCAAAGCCTCCCCATCCTCCCTATTGTGTGGAGATGAGAACTGCATACAGTGCTCCAAATCTGGCCAAACAGAAGTTTTGTACAATTACAGCATCAGATGCAACCCACTATACCCAACGTTGTGACCGATGAAGGCCAGTGTTCCCTTTGCTTTCTTTCCCATCTGAAACACTTCTGATGCCATTGTCAGGGAGTTACTGACTTGCACCAAGATCCTTCTGTCTATCAATATCCCTCAGTATCCAAACTTTCATCTTGAGTTTGACATCATCTCACACTTGTCCAGATGAAACTCAATTTGCCATTTCTCTACACGTCTTTCCAACTGATCTGTAACCTCCTGCAACCTTGGATCACCCTATTAATCCAAACTCCACCAATTTTCATTTCATCTGCAATAATTATCTCTATCATTACATTTCATTTCAATGGTGTGAGAATCTGTAACCAGAGGGCAGAAAATCCCAGCAAGGGCTCACCCATGTCAGATGGAGATGAGGAGGAATGTCTTCACTCAGAGGATAGTGACTCTGTGGGAATTCCTGACTGCAGGGGGCTGCCGAGGCTGCGTCCTTAAGAATATTTACAGCAGAGATGGTCAGATTTTAATTAAGCAGAGAAACAAGAGTTTTGTAGAAAAGGCAGGTAAATAGAGTAGGGGATCATCAGATCAACCATGATCTGAATGAAGGGCAGAGCATACGCAATGGGCCAAATGGCCTAATTCCGTTCCTACATCTCGTGGTCTGAACTCAAACTCAGTATGTCTTGCATAACATTATAGGTCTCTGCTCAGAAAACCCCTTTATAATGGCATTATTGGATATTTATTATTACACAGCATTTGATCCACACAAGACAATTTTGTTGATGGCTCCTTGATATGATGTTATAGAAAACCATCTCGTATACAATCCAGGAATCCATCCATTACAGCCCTGATACTCATTAGTTATCCAGTTGCGATGGAGACCACTGTCACACACAGTCACTGTACTGCCTTTGCTACAAGTACATTCAGTGTTCTGACTGTGATCACATTTACATTACCATCACTGGTTGGTGCATATAAAAGAATTCCTGCTAATAATTGCTGCTGCTTGCTTATTCTCAGCTCCACTCAACTGGACTCGAACTTTTGATATTCAGATCCACGTAATGTCTCATTAATGCATTAACCTCATCCTTTCTTCACAACTTGTTGATGTTTTGCCTCGTCTACCTCTTGCGACTAGATTGGGTGGGAATATCTGGTCAGATGGATGAGTTGGACTGAAGGATCTGTTTCCATGCTGTACATCTCATTGATTCTATGACTCAACCCCACAACACTTCAATATTCCTTCCCAGCGATGGTGATTCTGCAGCTACATCTCCGGAATGACAGTTCCATCATATCTGTTCACTGTCATTCCATCTGCCTTATGTCGAATATAGGGAGTCATTCCTCAGTAGTAGGGGGGGGGGGGTTGAACAGATGGGTAAAGGTTACAGAGATAGGCTTACATGGGATCGAGGCTGTTAGAGTTAAATAGAGTTACATCTGGTCAAGAATGTCAGTGGGACAAACGGGTTTGGAGATTGAATCAATTCACAGAGATAATGGGAGCTGGATTAGATTCTGGAGATAGGGATGGGTGTAGGGAGAGGCAGGCAGTCTGAAAGGCAGAGACAGTGGGTGTTTCAGGGAGAAGTGTATTGTATATACTATCAGAGATATGGAACGTTGTAGTGACGGAAGACATTTACAGTTATAAGGATGCTTCCAGGTTCTGAAAGCTACACAGATAGGAAGGAAATGGAGGATGCCAGGTTACTGGGTTAGAGAGAGTTACACAAATGGGGAAGACTGCACAAACTGAAAGAGGTTCCTGTGGTCAGGAGGGTTGAGGGGTGGGGGGGAGTGGGAAGTTTAAATAGGTTAATATCGAAGAATTGGAGAAGGATAAGGAGGTTAAAGGTGGATGTGTGGATTGGGTGAGCTGACATTGAAAGTGAGTCTTATGGGAACTGCAGTGTCACAAAGATTGGGGTTTGTACTAAGATCGGGAAATCGTCAGGGATTCCAAGGGATTACCCAACAATTGAAGATTAAAGGGGCTGCAAAGATTGGGATGTTGTCAGGACTGGAAGAGGTTACATAGAAAGGGAGGGCTTTAAGGGCTGTAGATGTTTATGGAGATAGTGGCAGGGCTGAAGCAGTTTGCAGTGACATGAAAACTTTTAGGACAGTACTAAGATACACAGGCTTACGTTAGTGCAATAATGGGAAGCTTAATAGGACTGGAGGAGCGAAGAAAGATACAGACAGCAGTGGTGGCTGCAGATGCTAACGGATAATAGAGAGAGTTCCAGGTTAGAGAGAGTGTGGGCTTCAGATTATGGCAGCCATTGTACGAAGTGGAATAGCCTTGGAAAATGGCGAGTTTGCAACTATAGAAGGTGCTGAAGGATCTGGAAGTGGTAAAAATGTAGGATGGTTGTGGAAGCAGTTGGTGATTAGAGATAGGCAGCATTGCAGAGACTGCAGGGGATCATACAGACAGGGGGATTTCTAAGAGCAGGGGAAAGTTACAGAAATAGACAAAGTACAGTGTCTGAAGAGGGTTCAGCAACCAGGAGGTTTCAAGGTGGAGGACAAAGTTACAAAGACTGGGACAGCTCTAGGGATTTGAGGAGCAAAGATAGGGAGGGTTTTCAACCCTGTAGGATAGTATGTTACAGAGATGGGGAGAGTTTCACAACTAAAGGGAGTTAGAAAGATCAGGAGGATTTGAGGTTATTGCAGCAGCTTTAACTGTATAGTTTCTCCAGAGGTATAGAGGGTTGTGGAGACTTGAACAGGTGACAGAGAGAGGGAGGGTTTAAGAATAAGGAGGACTTTTCAGACAAACTGAAGGATGAAGGGATGGAACATGGTGAGAGTCATAGTGGCAATTACAGCAGCTCATGAATATAACAAATAACTAGTGTAGTGATAAGGGGAGCACATTAAAGGTATAAAGATTTGTAATTCTGAAGGAGATTATATGCGCAGCAAGGGGATTAGGGACTACTAGAGTTTACATAGAGAGTCTGGTTGAGAGAGGAAGAGTTTATTGGCATCATTAGGATTGTAGAGACTAAATTCCATGATAGGGACGGTAGAACTGGATGGTATCCACAGCCATGGAGGATATTAACAGGTCGAGGAGGTTCCTAAGGTCAGGATTACTTGGGATATTTCACATATAGTGAGATTCTCAGGTAGGAGTCTGACATACTTACAAAGACAGAGAGGTATTTCAGGTCTGGAAGGGATTACACAGATCTGGACAGCTCAATGGACTGATTAATTTTTCACAGATAAGGAAGGGTTGGAGGAGCTGGCGCAGTTTACCCAAATAGGTACGGATGGAGAGGTTAAAGGCAAATGCATTGACATGGAGGGTGGTATTGGTAGGAGGAGTTTACAGGGATAGACAGGACTGTCAGGGTTTACAGGAATGAAGGAATTTAGTATCTACAGGAGAAGTTTAGGGATTAGGGTGTTAGGGGTTAGAGAAACTAACAGTGGTTAGCACTGCTGCCTCACAGCGCCAGAGACCCGGGTTCAATTCCCGCCTCAGGCGACTGACTGTGTGGAGTTTGCACATTCTCCCCCTGTCTGCGTGGGTTTCCTCCGGGTGCTCCGGTTTCCTCCCACAACCCAAAAGATGTGCAGGTTAGGTGGATTGGCCATGCTAAATTGCCCACAGTTGTAGGTAAGGGGTAAATGTAGGGGTATGGGTGGGTTGCGCTTCGGCGGGTCGGTGTGGACTTGTTGGGCTGAAGGGCCTGTTTCCACACTGTAAGTAATCTAATCTAATCTAATCTAATCTAATCTAATCTAAACTGACAGAGACAGAGAGCATTGTGTGGACTAGAGGAGATTCCAAACAGAGGAAGAATTATCGGGACTGGAGGATATTACAGAGATCACAAATACGGCATGCGCCCGGATTAATGCCTGGGACCTCCTGTGCTTTCTCAGTGAGGACCGTACAGCAGAGGTGAAAGCAGGACCCTGACAAGATGGTGGGATTGAAGCCTTGAATGTAGCTGTTCCTTGCCCAGCATTGCATCTAATACCTATATCTGTCAGCCATGTTTCTGTTATGCTGGAATATTCCAGTCCACAGAGCCAATCCATGCTCTGAGCTCATCTGCCTTACCAGTCAGGTCTCGTGCATTGCTAGTCAGCCAACCTCCCCCCCACCCCCAACCAAGGGATGCTGATTTCTCTCTGGTTCAAGTCCAACCCGCGCCCCCCTTTGACAGGTCACCTCTACCACAGAAGAGATCCCAATGATCCAAGAACTGCCCCCGACATCTACTTCTCAGCCACACATCCATCCGCCCTATCTTTCTATGTCTATCCTCACTGGCACATGGCACTGGGAGTAATCTGGAGATTACTACCCTTGAGGTCCTGTTTTCAACCTTTTTCCTAATGCCCGCTACTCATCGCACAGGACCCCATCACTTTGTCTACCTCTGTCATGTGGACCGATGTGCACAATGACCTCTGGCTATTCACCCTCCCCCTTCAGAATGTTCATTAACGCTCAGAGACATCCTTGACCCTGGTACCCGGGAGGCAGCACACCATCCTGGGGTCTCTTCTGCAGCCACACAGTCTCCTGTCTGTCCCGCTCACAACTGAGTCTCCGATAATGAGACAGGAAGTGGCAAACAGAGACTGGCTTGAACTATCTGCAGTTACGGCTATATGTGGAAAGTGGAATATGTTAAAGTGAAATAGTGAGAATCCATGGCCAGTGTGTTAATAAAGTGGGAATGGCAAAGGCAGCAAGTCCAGTGAATACTGATCAAGTGATATTGTGAGTTTGATAAAGAACATACAGTGCACTAAAATCAGGTGAAGTCATTCACAAGTATAGAGAGGGCAAGGGGTCCTTAAAAAATAAGGGGCAAGCAATGGCCATGAAATATCCTTGGTAGACAGTATTAAGGAAACGCTACAAGATATTTTGTGACTATAGTCTGAGGAGTCCCAGCTAAAGACTGTGTGCATGGAGCCAAAGGAAGTAGGTGATGTCTTCAATGAATACTTCCCTGTCATTATAAGGTTTGCAGATGACATGAAATGTGAGTGTGTTGCCAACAGTGAAGGGGATGGTTTCAGGCCATTATCTGAAGGTTGAGGCTGGGATAGAATTTCAAGAGAGTCATTTAAATAGACAAGGCAGGCAAGAGCACAGCAGGCAATGAGAGAAAACTGATCAATTAAACAACTTTATTTCAACATAACAGGCCTAATAGGAAAGGCAGATGAACTTGGTGCATGGACCGGTACATGGGACTGAGACACCATAGTTATTACAGAAATACAGCTGAGGGAGGGACAGGACTGACAGCTCTATGTTCCAGGGTGCAGATTCTACAGGATGGAGAGAACAGGAGTGAGAGAGGAGGAGGATTGGAGTTTTTGATCAGTGAAACATCACTGCAATACTTAGAGAGGATATTCCTGTGGATCGCCCATTGATGCTGTAATAGTGGAAATGAGAAATGAGAATTGGTCATCACTTTGATATGACTGCACTACAGGCCCTCAATAGTCAGTGGGAAAATTGAGCAGCAAATATGTCGGGAGATATCTGTAAGAATGATAATGTTGTAATGGTCGGGAATTTTAACTTTCCAAACTTAGACTAGGACTGCCAGAGTGTTCAGAGCTTGGATGGGAGGGATTTGTTAGGCATGTTCAACAAATCTGTCCCAGTCAGAATGTCAATGGTCGGACTGCAGGAAGGGGTATAACCTTACCTTCGCTTGGGAAACAAAGGAGGGAAAGGGACTGAGGTGTTCGTGGGGAAACACATTGGCAAATTCACAACAATCGTATTAGTTTGAAAATAGCAATGGAAAAGAACATGGCTGGTTCATAAGTTATTGATCAAAACTGGCCTTGCCTGAATCCAGAAGGTACAAGTCAAGAGCAATTAACAATTGATTGCGGAGTCTATTTGCAAGTAAAGGGACGTCAGGCAGATGGGAAGCTTTCAAACTTGAGATAAAATGAGAGTTCAGGCCAGCATATTCCTGTTAGTGTGAAGGATAATGCTGATACAAGTAAGAAACACTGAATGACTGGAGATGTTGAGGTTGTCACCAAGAAAAATGGAGCACATGTCACATATAGCCAACTGGGATAAAGGAATCGATTGAAGAACATTGCGGGTGGAGGAATACATTTAAGTGGGAAATCAGGAGGGCCCAAAGGGAACAACAGAAAGCTCTGGCAGATCAAACTGAGGAAAATATAAGATCTTTGAGAAGGTGACCAATGAGGTGGATCAGGGTAAAGCAGTTGATGTAGTGTTTTTTGGATTACAGTAAAGCTTGGTTGTTAAGTTTGTTAAGGCTCCCCATGGTACGTTATTGCAGACAATACAGAGGCATGGGATTGTGGGTAATTTCACAGTTGGGATCAGAAACTGGCTCAATGAAAGAAGACAGAGAGTAGTGGTTGATGGGAAATATACATCCTGGAATTCAGTTACCGGTGGGGTAACGCTACGATGTGTTTTGGATCCACTGTTGCTTGTCATTGAAGTATGAGTGAAGTTGCGGATTACACTAAGGTTGGTAGAGTTGTGCATAGTGATGCAGGATGTTGTAGGGAACAGAAAGGCAGAGATAAACTGCAGAGCTAAACTGAGAGTTCGCAAATGGAGTTAAATATGGAAACGTGTGAGGTGATTCACTTTGGAAGGAGTAACAAGAACACAGAGTACTGGGCTAATGGTAAGATTCTTGGTAGTGTCGGTGAACAGAAAGATCTCTGTGCCTATGTACATTGATCCCTGAAAATTGTCACTCAGGTTGATAAGTTTGTTCAGAAGGCATTCGGTGTCTTACCTTCTATTGGTAGATGGATTGAGTTTCGGAACAATGAGATCATGCTGCAGCTGCACAAAACTAGTGGGTGGCCACACCTGGGGTATTGGTTACAGTTCAGGTCACTACATTACAGCAAGGATGTGTACGCTTTGGAAAGGGTTCAGAGGAGATTTACTAGGATGTCACTTGGTCTGGAGGGAAGGTCTTACAAGGAAAGGCTGAGGGACTTGAAGCTGTTTTTGTTCGAGAGAAAACATTTGAGGTGAATTAATTGAGGCATATAGGATAAGCACAGGGTGAGATGGGTTGAGAGGCTTCTCCCTCGGAAGGCAATGTCTTGCAAGAGGGGAGATAGCTTTAAATTGAGGGGAGATAGGTGTAGGACAGATGTCCGAGGTAGCTTCTTAACTGAGAGAGTAGTCGGGGGCGTGGAACGCACTGTCTGCAACAGTAGTAGACTCACCAACTTTAAGGGTATTTAAATGGTCGTTGTATAGGCATATGGACGATAATGGAATAGTGTTGGTTAGATGGGCTTCAGATTGGTTCCAGAAGTTGCCACAACATTGAGGGCTGAAGGGCCTGTAGTGCGTTGTCATGTTCTATGGCCTAGAGGGCATAAATATGAGGTGAGAGAGGAAAGACTTTAAAGGAATTGGAGAACATTTTTAACACAGAGAATGGTGCAGGTGTGGAATGAGCTTCCAGGGCAAGTGGTAGAGAGAAGTAGAATAACAACATGTAAAAGACATTTGGGTAGGTACATGGAGAGGAGAAGGTTTGAACAGATATGGGTCAAATGTAGAGAAACGCGTCTCATTCAGGGACTCTTGTTAGCATGGAGTTGTTGGATCGAAAGAACTGTTTCTGTGCTGCATGCCTCTGTCTCCAGTTATTGGAGGAGGAGACTACCGAGATAAAGCATGTTGTAGACACTGAAGCAAGTTACAGAGATAGGGATGGTAGGCTGGAATGCAGTATGTTTCAAATATGTGGCGAGAATATCGGGAAGGGAGGAGGTTACAGAGATAGGAAATGTTATGGGAATTAATAATTATTAAAGACACTAGACCACAAGACATGGCACAGATACAGTGTAGCAGAGTAGTGAGTCTTTGTACAACAGAACTTACAGTATGGGTGGTGATTGAGCCTGGGGTGTGTCTGTACTGTGCTACCCCTCCAGCACTGTATCAATGTCATGTCTTGTTCACAGATGTTTGGAGCCCTCTCATAGTTCTTTGCTCTGTGCACTGTGAGCGATCGTACCTCACTACAGGATTTATTGAAGGCTCTAGATCTCTTTTCCCTTTGTCTGTCTCTGGCTGACTAACTGTGTTCAATGTGGTGATGGACGATCCACCCCGCAGCTGGCAAGACTATTGAGTCAGGACCTTCCTGAATACATACAGGAGACAGAGGAATAGACACAATGGGTGATTAGACTGATGAAGTGAGGGTTACACAGGGAGAATGGCATTGGGCCCCACAGAGATCTGGAAAATGGAGCGATATTAAGTAAGAGCACCAGATTGCTGGAAGATGTCAGGATCACACAATTGTATCGGAAGAATGGGTTTAGCTTCATGATGCACTGGTATCAGTGCTCAGGGATGAGCACCCAGTCAGCAGGTGAAGTGATGGCCTAGTGGTATTATTGCTACAGAATGTATCCAAAACCTCAGCTAATGTTCAGGGGAGGCAGGTTTGAATCCCACCATCTGAAATTGCGACATTTGAAATCAATAGTTTTAAAAATAATAATAATCCATAAATAAGTATGAGCCCATTGCTGTTGGACAAAAAACCCAAACACTTGTCCTTTCGAGAAGGACATCTGCCCATCCTCACGTGGTCTGCACGACACCCCCACAGCAAAGTGATTGCCTCTCAATAACCCTCTGAAATGGCCGAGCAAGTTACTCAGTTCAAGGGCTGGGCAAAAAATGCTGGTCAGCCAGGGGCACCAACATCCCAGAACTGATTTAATAAATAATCCATTAGGATGGTCCCACGGGAATATGGCGGGAGCAGTGTACTGGCCAATCATGTCGGTAAGCTTATGGACATGGCTTTCAACTGACAGAGAGGATTCAGGGACAGGTGAAAGGAGCTTTCCAAATCCAAAGAGAAAAGGTGAAGCATCAGAACAGCATGGGAATGTGACTGAAGACAAGCAGAAAGGAACAGGATGGGACAAAGTTTAACTAAAACTGTACATCAGTGAATAGATTTGTGACAGAAAATTGTAGGAAAGAGTAAGTTATGTTTTTTTAATGGACAATGTCGCTGTAATAAGGTAGATGGATTTAAGACTCAGAGATAAAAGAGATTTAGACACCACAGAGACATGCTTCCAGGGCGAACAAAAGTATTCAATGGATCACAACCTTGTGGAAACTCAGGCAAAATAGGTTACACTAACAATAATGGATAACAAAAGATTACAGAGAAAGCATTTGACCGCAGACCATGAAGTAGAGTCTGCCTGAATGTACATTCTGGCTACTACTTGCCAAGGACTCAAGCAGCAGAACAGTTTTAGCCACAAAACAGCATTCCATTGTTCATCCCTGCATTACACAGGAGCTCATTGGAATTTTTGATAAAGGCATAATGATAATTCAGTGAAACTTCAAAATTCGTATAATCTGGGACAATCACCCTGACAAGAGTGATATTGCAAGAGGAGTTCGGATAATTTTTTTCAGTATTTCTTTGAATAAATCATTGTACAACTGGGTCGGGATGTAACTATCTCAGACCCACCGTTGCGCGATGAACCTTAGTGAATGCTTAATTTCACCTGGAGGGATCCTCCGGCAAATTGTGATAAAGTGCAGTTTTAAGGATTATAACATCTTAAAGTGAATCACAGAAAGGACAAGCTGCATCTAAAAACAAAAATAGCCAATTACTTGAGTTTGAGAGGATAACTGAACAAGATAAACAGGCTAAACAGTCTGAAATATGTGCTCTTTTAATGAAATGGAAAACATTTGAATGAACAGTGTAAAACACTGAACAAAAGGACATTCCATTGAAACAGACAAAACCTCAGCAAGAAATCCCCACTGGTCCCTCACTCAGGACAAAATGGATTACATTAGTTTAAGAGGCTGAGAAGGTCACCAAAAATACTTAAAATCCTGAACAGACAGTGTTTTAGGAGTAAGTATTAAAGGGATTGCAAAGAGTCTGCTAGCAGGAGGAGGGCAGTGGGAAGGGGAATCATTGTCACAATAGGAACAGAGAGAGGTGAAGATGCTGGAGGTGGTGAGAATGTTACAGAGAGTGGTCAGGGCCTAAACAAATCCAGCACGGATCGCTGCAGCTGGAGGGGTTTGCAGAGGTAGGGAGGGACATAAGCATTTTATTTATTCGTTATGGAATGTGGGTGTCATTGCCTGGACCAGCATACGTTGCCCCACTGGTAATTATCCACAGGGTAGCTCAGAGTCTGACATACTGCTGTGGGTCTGGAGTCACATGTTAGCCAGACCAGGTTAGAATGTCACATGTCCTTCCCTAAAGGATGTAAGTGAACCAGATGAGTTCTTCCTACTGATCAACAATACTTTTATGGAGGCTGCACCAATGTCTTGTACAGCCACACCATGACATCCCAACACCTACTCTCAATGCTCTACCCAATGAAGGTAACCATCCCAAACGTCAGCTTCACCAGCCTGTCTACCTGTGACACCACTTTCAAAGAAATGTGTACCTGCATTTCTAACTGACAACATTACCCAGGGTCCGAGCATTAACTGTACAGGTCCCACCCTGTTTTTTTCACCACAAAAGAATACTTCACCTTTATCTAATTAAACTCCATCTGCTATTCTTTATCCCTCTATCCCAACAGTACTGTTCATCCTGTTGTATCGCAGATAACCTTCTTCATTGTCCACTTTACCACCAATGTCAGTGTCACCCAAAAAAAGCTTACTTACCACAACACCAATAATCCCATCCAAACCATTTATCCAAATGTCAAAAAACAGTGGACCCTCTACACCGCTGGTCACATGCCTCCAGTCAGAAAAACAACATGTCTCCCATCACCCTCTATCTCCTACCATCCAGCCAATTTTATATCCAGTTGACTAGCTCCTCCAGAATGTCATATCCTTTTACATTGATCTGAGCTTATTACCCAGTTTAGCACATGGAAAGTAGAACACAGAACTGTACAGCACAAGACCCTTCGGCCATGATGCCATGCCAATCTTTTATCCGAATGTAAGATCAAACTCACCTACATATCCTTCATTTTACTGCCATTGGTGTGCCTATCCAGAAGTATATTAAATGTTCCAAATGCATCTAATTTTACTGCCACTGCTGGCAGTGAATTCCACTCACCCACCACTCTAAATGTAACAAACCTACCTCTGAAATCTCCCCTTAACCACCTTAACATTAGACCCCCTAGTTATGTCAAGGTAAAAAATGTCTCTCAATATTCACTCTCTCTGTGCCGCTCATCATCTTGTTCACCTCTACCAAGTCACCCCTCTCCCTTCTTCACTCCAATGAGAAAAGCCTTAGCTCCCTCAACCTCTCTTCAGAAGACATGCCCTCCAGTACAGGCAGCATCCTGGTAAATCTCCTCTTTACCCCCTCTAACCTTCCACATCCTTGCTGTAATGAGGGGACCAGAACTGAACACAATATTCCAAGAGTGGTCTAACAAGAGCTCTATAGAGCTGCAGCATAACCTCACAGCTTTAAAACTCAATCCCCACACTAATGAAATCCCACACAATATATTATTTCTTAACAAGGCTCTCAGCTTGGGTGACAACGTTGAGGGATCGAGGGACTTGGAACCCATGATCCCTCTGTTCCTCCACACTGCCCAAGGATCATACCTTTAACCCTGCATTCTGCTTTACAAATTCAACCTTCCAAAATGAATGACTTCACACTTTTCCAGATTGAACTCCATCTGCTACTTCTCAGCCCAGCTCTACATCCTGTCATTGACTGTTGCAACCTATAACAGCCCTCCACACGATCAACCACTCCACCAACCCTCGTTTCATTGGCAAACTTTCTAACCCACTCTTCCACTCACACATCCAAGTCATTCCTAAACAAAGAGATCAGCCCCGGTAACCTCTCCCTGCAGAAAGCCACTCGTCACTGAGCTCCAGGGTGAATGCTTTCCATCTATCATCACCATCTGTCTTCTGTGGGCGAGTAATCCTGTATCCAGACAGACAGGTTCCCCTGTATCCCATGCCTCCGTACTTTCTGAATGAGCCATAAAAGTATTTTGTCACATTCTCAATAGGTTCAATAAGATTTGTGAGGCATGATCTGCCCCTTACAAAACCATACTATCTCTAATCAAACGATGGTTTTCTACGGAGTCATAAATCCGCTCTCTCAGAGTCCTCTCCAATCATCTGCACACCACGGACAGAAGACTGACAGGTCTGTAATTCCCAGGATTATCCCTATTCCCTTTCCTGAACAAGGGAATAACATTTGCCAACCTCGAATCATCTCGTACGACTCCAGTAGACAGTGAAGATGCAAAGATCATCGCTAAGTATGCAGCAATCTCGCCGCTCGCTTCCTGTAGTAACTTTGGGTTCATCCAGTCTGGTTCAGTGACTTATCTATCCTTGTGTTTTACAAAATTCTCAGCACATCCTCCTTCTTAACATCCACCTGTTCACATATATCAGCCTGTTTCACGCTGTCCTCACAAATAACAAGGTCCCTCTCAGCAGTGAATACTGAGGCATAGTATTCATTAAGGACCTCCCCTACCTCCTGTGACTCCAGGCACAAGTTCCCTCCACTATCCCTACCCTCACTCTTGTCATCCTCGTCTTCCTCCCATAATTGGATAATGCCTTACGGTTTTCCTTAATCCTTCCCAACAAAGCTTTTTCATGCCCTCTTCTAGTTGTCCTAAGTCCATTCCTCAGTTCCTTCCTGGTATCTCCAGGGATTCACTACAGTGTGGAAACGGGCCATTTGGTCGAACACCTCCATATCAACCCTCCAAACAGTACAGCACCCAGAACCATCCCACCAACCTAATTCTCTCCATTTGCCCTGACTAATGCGCCGAACCTACACATCCGTGAACTCTATGGGTAATGGCTGTGTCACCTAACATGTACATCCTTGGGCTGTGGGGGAAAATAGAGCACGTGGAGGAAACCCACGCAGAAACAGGGAGAATGTGCAAACTCCACACAGACTGTCGCCTGAGGCTGGAATCGAAATAGAGTCCGTGGTGCTATGAGGTCACAGTGCTAACCACTGAGCCATCGTGCTGCTCCATGTTACCCTCTAGAAACCTGTCTGATTCTTGCATCCTCAACCTTAAATAAGCTTCCTTCTTCCTCCTGGCTAGATGTTCTACATCCCTTTGAACCTTGTTAAATGCTTCGCTAAAGTCCACGTGGACAATGTTCACTGCTCTGCCTTCATCTCTCTCTTGGCCACCTCCTCGAAGAGTCAATCCGGTTTGTGAAACAAGGTTTCCCACTCACAACGTCATGCTGACCGTCTTGAATCAGCCCTTGCCTTTCCAAATATACATAGCTCCTTTCTTTCAGAATCTCCTCCAACAACTTCCCCAACACTGTGCTCATGGGGCTGTAATTTCCTGGCTTTTCCATCATATCTGTTCACTATCATTCCACCTGCCTTATGGCGACTGCAGGGAGTCATTCCTCAGTAGTGGGTGTTTGAACGGATGTGGAGAGGTTACAGCGACAGGGAGGCCTACAGGGGCTCAAGAATGTTAGAATTAAACAGATTTACATCTGGAAAAGAATGTCAGTGGGCCAAAGATGTTTGGGAATTGGAGGAATTTACAATGACAGAGGGAGCTGTGATAGATTCTGGAGATGGGGTAGGGATGAATGTAGGGAGAGGCAGGCAGATTGAGAGGCACAGACAGGGGATGTTTCGGGAGAAGAGTATTGTATATACTAACAGAGATATGGAAGGTTGTCGTGACTGAAGACGTTTACAGATATAAGAAGGCTTCAAGATTCTGGAGGCTACAGAGATAGGAAGGCAATGGAGAATGCCAGGTTACTGGGTTGGAGACAGTTATACAGATAGGGAAGGTTGCACAAACTGAAAGAGGGTCCTGTGCTCGGGAGGGGTTTGGAGTTGGGAATTAGGGTGAAATTTTAAAAGATTAACATCGAAGAATTTGAGAACGATAAGGAGATTACAAATTTGTCCATAGCTAAGGAAGGGTTGTAGGAGCTGGAGAAGATTACATAGGTAGGGACCGATGGAAAGGTTAAAGACACATACATTGACAGGGAGGGTGGTATTGGTAGGAGGAGCTTACAGGGATAAACAGGACAGTCGGGGTTTACAGGGATGAAGGAATTTAGTATCTACTGGAGCTGTTTAGGAATTAGGTTGTTAGGGATTGGAGAACCTGATAAAGACAGAGACAGAGAGAATGGTGTGGACGAGAGGAGATTCCAAACAGAGGAAGGATTATTGGGACTGGAGGATATTACAGAGATCACGAATACAGCATGGGCCAGGATTGATGCCTGTGATCCCCTGTACTGTCTCAGGGAGGACCAGCACAGCAGAGGTGAAAGCAGAACCCTCACGAGCTGGTGGGAATGAAGCCTAGAATATTGTTGCTCCTTGCCCAGCACTATACCTGTGTCCAGTCTTCCAGGTCTGAATACAGAAGGCCACTAACTCCTCCATGTGCTGTTTACTGTGAGTGATCTGACCAGCTGCAGGATTTACTGAAGGCTGCAGATCTCCCTCTCCATCTCTCTCTGGCTGACGAAGCGTCTTCAATGAGGTGATGGATGAGACAGGAGTTAGGAATATCCTGATTAACTGCATGAGACAGAGAAATAGACAGAATGGGAAATTAGTTTGATGCAATGAGGATAACTCGTGCAGAGTGGCACAGAGTTCAACAGAGATCTGGAAAATCCCAGTCTCCATCCCTGGCCTGTGCTGCTGCGGCTCTCTGGTTTGGAGAATTCTGTTGATTCAGGATCTCAGACCAGCAGTAAGAGGGAGAAACACTGACAGAGGCAGCAAATTGACCTACACATCGAGGGATACTACATGGAGAGATACTGGGTGATACTACCAGAGTGCAGGAAGGTATCAGGATCACACAATCGTGTCAGAAGACGTGGTTCTGATGCAGTGGGAACTGCTCCACGTCCTCAGGAAGGAGTCAGCCATTATATTGGGATGGGCTCCACTGGAACTGTGCTCTGGTCAATCAAATTGCTTTAAAATGACACAGATGAGGTGGGACAGGGCTTAGGATAAAGGAAATTCCCTAATCCAAAGAGAAAGCTTGAAATATTGGAAAAACATGGAGATGTGGCTAAAGACAAACAGGAAGAAACAGGAAGGGACTGAGTTTAACTGAAATTAGGTTTGTGACAGGAAATTGTGGTAAAAATTACTGTTTCTTAATTTGTGATGTCTATCTATTCGCCATCACGGAGACATGGTCACAGGGTTAACACAAAGATGGTCATCAATATTCACAGCCACACAACATTGTGGAAAACCTGAACCAGAAGGGCACCAATATCCTGGGGGGTAGGTTTGCCAGCACTCTTCGGGGGGGTGTTTGGCAGGGGGATGGGATACAGACTTGTAGTCCAGCAAGTAGGCTAGCTGTTTGTCAGGATGTCCAAGAATGTAGGGAGGCTGTGAAGAATGTAGCACTGACAGGGAATACTTGCGGACACAGAGATGGGTTCAAGTGCGTATACTTCAACGCAAGGAGTATCAGAAATAAGGTGGGTGAACTTAAGGAGTGGATCGGGACCTGGGACTACGATGTTGCGGCCATCACGGAAAGGTGATTAGAAGAGGGACAGGAATGGTTGTTGGAGGTTCCTGGTTACAGATGTTTCAGTAAGATTAGGGAGGGTGGTAAAAAAAGGAGGGGGTGGCTTTGCTAATTAGAAATGGTATAACGGTGCAGAAAGTCAGTTCGAGGGGGATCTGCCTTTGGAGGTAGTATGGGCTGAAGTCAGAAATAGGAAAGGTGCAGTCACCTTGTTGAGTATTTACTATAGTCTCCCCAATAGCAGCAGAGATGTGGAGAAACAGATTGGGAAACAGATTTTGAAAAGATGCAGAAGCCACTGGGTAGTAGTCATGGGCGATTTCAACTTCCCAAATATTGATTGGAAGCTCTTTAGATCAATTAGATTGGATGGGGTGGTGTTTGCGCAGTGTGTCCAGGAAGCTTTTCTAACTCAGTATGTCGATTGTCCGAACAGAGGGGAGGCCATATTGGATTTGGTACTCGATAATGAACCGGAACAAGTGATGGGCTTGTTAGTGGGTGAACATTTTGGTGATGGTGACCACGATTCTGTGACTTTCACGTTGGTTAGGGAGAGAGATAGGTGCGTGCAACAGGGTAGGTTTTACAATTGGGGGAAGGGTAATTACGATGCTGTAAGACAGGATCTGAGGAGCGTAAGTTGGGAGCATAGGCTGTCAGGGAAGGATGTCGTGGAAATGTGGAACTTTTTCAAGGAACAGATACGACGTGTCCTTGATATGTATGTAAATGTCAAGCAGGAAATAAATGGTCGTGTGATGGAACCTTGGTTGACGAGGGAGGTTGAATGTCTTATAAAGAGGAAGAAGGAGGCTTACATAAGGTTGAGGAAACAGGGTTCAGACAGAGCAATGGAGGGATACAGGATAGCCAGAAGGGACCTGAAGAAAGGGTTAGGAGAGCTAAGAGAGGGCATGAAATACCTTTGGCGGATAAGATCAAGTATAACTCAAGGCATTTTATGCGTATGTGAGAAGCATGAGAATGACGAGAACGAGGGTGGGTCCGATCAAGGACAGTAGTGGGAGACGGTGTGTTGAGTCGGAAGAGATAGGAGAGATCTTGATTGAGAACTTTTCTTCAGTATTTACGAACGAGAGTGACCGTATTGTTGAAGAGGAGAGTGTGAAACGGACTGATAAGCTAGAGGAGATACTTGTTAGGAAGGAAGATGTGTTGGACATTTTGAACAACTTGAGGATAGACAAGTCCCCCGGGCCTGACGGGATATATTCTAGGATTATGTGGGAAGCAGGAGAGGAATTTCAGTACCGTTGGCAATGATCTTTTCGTCTTCACTGTCAACGGGGGTGGTACCAGGAGACTGGAGAGTGGCGAATGTTGTGCCCCTGTTCAAAAAAGGGAATAAGGATAACCACGGGAATTACAGGCCTGTTAGTCTTACTTCTGTGGTAGGCAAAGTAATGGAAAGGGTACTGAGGGATAGGATTTATGAGTATCTGGAAAGACACTGCTTGATTCTGGACAGCCAGCACGAATTTGTGAAGGGTAAGTCTTGCCTTACAAGTCTTATTGAATTCTTTGAGGAGGTGACCAAGCATGTGGATGAGGGTAGAGCAGTGGATGTAGAATACATGGATTTTAGTAAGGCGTTTGATAAGGTTCCCCGTGGTAGGCTTATGCGGAAAGTCAGGAGGCATGGGATAGATGGAAATTTTGTCCAATTGGATAGAAAACTGGCTAACCGATCGAAGTCGGAGAGTGGTGGTGGATGGCAAATATTCAGCCTGGAGCCCAGTTACAAGTGGAGTTCCGCAGGGATCAGTTCTGGGTCCTCTGCTGTTTGTAATTTTTATTAATGACTTGGATGAGGGAGTCGAAGGGTGGATCAGTAAATTTGCAGATGATACGAAGATTGGTGCAGTTATGGATAGTGAGGAGGGCTGTTGTCGGCTGCAAAGAGATATGATGCAGAGCTGGACTGAGGAGTGGCAGATGGAGTTCAACCCTGCCAAGTGTGAGGTTGTCCATTTTGGAAAGACAAATAAG
Organism: Chiloscyllium plagiosum; assembly: GCF_037043375.1. Lineage (NCBI taxonomy): Eukaryota > Metazoa > Chordata > Chondrichthyes > Orectolobiformes > Hemiscylliidae > Chiloscyllium > Chiloscyllium plagiosum. Next base: position 38,860,718 of record NW_028270185.1, on the reverse strand, counting down.
AATGCGGAATACAGGGTTAACGGTAGGGTTCTTAGTGAGGTGGAGGAACAGAGGGATCTTGGGGTGTATGTTCATAGATCTTTGAAAGTTGCCACTCAGGTGGATAGAGCTTGTAAGAAGGCCTATGGTGTATTAGCGTTCATTAGCAGAGAGATTGAATTCAAGAGTCGTGAAGTGATGTTGTAAACTGTACGACTTTGGTTAGCCCACATTTGGAGTACTGTCTTACTTCAGTACTAACTTAGGAAAGATGTGGAAGCTTTGGAGAGGGTGCAGAGAAGATTTACCAGGATGTTGCCTGGAATGTAGAATAGGTCGTACGGGGATAGGTTGAGAGTGCTAGGCCTTTTCTCATTGGAACGGCGAAGGATGAGGGGTGACTTGATAGAGGTTTATAAGATGATCAGATGAATAGATAGAGTAGACAGTCAGAAACTTTTTCCCCGGATGCAACAGAGTTTTACAAAGGGACATAAATTTAAGGTGAAGGGTGGAAGGTATAGGGGAGATGTCAGGGGTGGGTTCTTTACCCAGAGAGTGGTGGGGGCATGGAATGCGCTGCCTGTGGGAGTGGTAGAGTCAGAATCCTTGGTGACCTTTATGCGGCAATTGGATAGGTACATGGATGGGTGCTTAAGCTAGGACAAATGTTCGGCACAACATCGTGGGCCGAAGGGCCTGTTCTGTGCTGTATTGTTCTATGTTCTATGTTCTAAAACCAGACAGAATGGGAAGCAGGATGGGGGAGTCCCACAGTTTGGGATAACAATTGGGATTACCAGGAAAATATGTGGCCTCAGATTATCAAACAATAGGAAACCAAATTCTGAGTAATAAGAGTCAGAACTCAAAACTGGAATAATAGTGTTAAGGCCCTTTCACAGCATTCCATTGTTAGACACTGCATTAACAGGGAATAATTGGAATTTGTAATAAAGGAACTGGGATAATTGTGAGGGAATTCAATCTTCCTATCTCACTATCTCATTGGTGATTGGTCACAGCTGAGGCTGACTCTGTCCCACTCTCAGGGGGAGTCTGTAGGTGGCTGTACAGACTCTGTTACACTTGGGGCAGAAGGTGGCCGTGGGAAGGGGGTGGGTGGGGCGTTGGTGTGACAGCAAGCTTCTTGTGCTGTTTCCTCCTGGGTTCCCATTTTCACCACAGCAAGTCTCAAGGTGCTCGACACCTACCCAATGCTCCTCGCCTACTTTAGAAGATCTTGGCCAAGTAATTCCCAGGATTTACCAGATTTGATTAAGAGATGAAAAAAACGATCAATTCTAAAGTACCCAATGTTTAGAAATGTGGACGCATTTGTTAAAGAGATCGCTAAGGAGTCTCCGAGCAGGAGTGCAGTAGGAAGAGGACACATTGTCAGCGTTTAATCAGGTGATAGTAACAGGGAGAATTAAAGGTGCTGGAGGTGGTGAGAGTGTTGCTGAGAGTGCCCAGGGCCTAAACAGTGTTACAAAACCAGTACGAATTGCTACAGCTGTTTGCTGAGATAGGGAGGGTCATGCATTTCATTGATTCATTCATGACCTGAGAATGTCACCGGTTCGACCAGCATACATTGCCCCACTGCTAATTGCCCAGAGGCAGCTCAGAGTCAGCCATGTTTCTGTGAGTCTGGAGTCACATGTGAGCCAGACCAGGTATGAATGTCAGATGTCCCTCCCTAAAGGACATATGTGAACAAGTTGCGCTTTTCCAGATAATCAACAATGCTTATATGCTGGCATCACTAATGTCCTGTACGAATACAACATGACATCCCAACTCCTGCTCTCAATGCTCTCCCCAATGAAGGTAACCTCCTCAAACGCCTGCATCAACAGCCCGTCTACCTGTGACACCACTTTCAAAGAACTGTCTACCTGCATCCCTGGGTCACTGATCGACAACACTGCTCAGGGCCAGAACATTAACTATAAAAGTCCAACCTGGTCTGCTTTACCAGAATGCAACATCGTGCATTTCTCCACCTGCTATTCCTAACATCATTGGCCCAGCAGTACTGTTGATCCCATTGTACACTTAGATAACCCTCTTTGCTGTCCACTATTCCATCAACTTCAGTGTCACTCACAAACTTGATAACCATGATTCCTCTTTTCTCATCCAAACCATTTATATAAATGATGCACAACAGTGACCCAGCACCGAACCCCATGGCACACCGTTGGTCATAGGCCTGCAGTTTGAGCAGCAACCCTCTATGAACATGTTCTATCTCCTACAGTCAATCTGTTTTGTATCCAGTTGGTGAGCGCTCCCTGGTTATGTGTGATCTCAACTTACTAATCAGCCTGCCATGCAGAACCTTGTCAAATACCTTGGTAAAGTTCATGTGGACATCGTGTACTGCTCTGCTTTGATCTGTCACTTGTCTACTTCCATTGTCCTTTCTCTCAGAATTTCCTCCATCGACTTACCCACCTCCGCCATCAGTCTCTTGGGTCTGTCGTGGCTGTCGATGATAAAAATATCTCTGCGATGAGCCTTGTAATTTCCTCCCTAGCTTCTCACAAGGCGCTGGGATACATCTGATCATATCCCCTGGTTTAATGAACTTTTTTTTGCATTTTAAGACATCCAACACCTCCTATTCTCCAATGTGAACTTTGTTCAAGATATCACTATGTATTTTCCAAAATTCTCGAGCTTCCATATCTTTCTCCATAATAAATCCTGAAACAAAATATTTGTTTCGGATCTTTCCCATCAGCAGTGATTCCACACAGACAGCATCATTGACCTTTCAGGGGCTCTATTCTCTCCGTCGTTATAATTTAGCCCTTGTTGAAACTTGTCAAAATGCTTCTGAAAGTTAAAATATCCCCCTACCGCTACTTGCCTCCCCCACCCTTATCTATTCTGCCATTCATGGTCACACCAATCCAACGGCGTTAAAAATATTCCCCTTTTGTAAAATCACGTGTTGCCCAATGTTTCTGAGAGTCTATTTATTGTTTATTGCTGTATCCTTTACAATACTCTCCAGCATGTTCCCGACTTACTGTCAGGCTAACACCGTTTGGTTTCAGACTGACTGCACAAAGGGTTTTGGGAATCCTTGTGAATCAACCTGAAAACGGTAGCTTACAGGATCAGCAGGTCATAGAGAAGGCAAATCAAATGCTGCCATTTATTACAAAGGGAATGGTGTCTAAAAATAGGGAGGTCTTGCTAAAACGATGCAAGGTACAAGTCAGACCACACCAAGATTATAATGAACAGTATGAGTGCCCTATGGAAAGACATTCTTGTGTTGGAGGCAGGCCAGGGAAGGTTCACTCGGCTGATCCTGGAGATGGCGGGATTTTCCAATGAGAAGAGGTGGAGTAGATTGACCTTGAACCCATTAGGGTTTTGAAGAATGGGAGAGAAATTGAATGAAACATCTAGGATTCTGAGGGGCTTTGACAGGGTGGATGCCGTGAAGTTAGAAACGAGAACAGTACAGCAGAGTAATAGGCCCTTCGGCCCACCATGGCTGTGCTGACCATGATGCTTTCTGAACTAATATCATCTGCCTGCACATGGCCCATATCCCTCTATTCTCTGCCTGTTCATGTTTCTGTCTAAATACCACTTCATAACTTTATTCTCACTGCCACCTCTCCCACCTCCTGAGCAGCTTCCACCCTCTCAGTACAGAAAACCAGCTTCATTCATCTCACTTAAAATTTCTCACTCTCACCTTAAACCGATGCGCCCTAGTATTTGATATTTCTACATTGGAAGAAGAATTCCAACTATCCACACTATTCACCTCTCTCCTAATGCTATATAACTGTACCAGGTCACCCCTCAGCCTCCGAGACTCACGCAAAATAATCTAACTATGTCCAAGCTCCTTATAGTGAACACATTCTGATCCAGGCAACATTCTGGTAACCCCCTGATACACCCTGCCCAAAGTCTCCACATCCTTCCTGTAGTGTGGCGATGAGAACTACATGCAACATTCCAGATATGGCCGAATGAAGTTTCAATCAGTCACAACATGACATGCAAACGTCTGAACTCAATACTGTGACCAATGAAAGGAAGAATACCACACTCTTCCTTTACTACCACATCCTGCTGTGTTTTTATTTTAAGGGAGCTAGGGATTTGCATCCAAGGTCATCTGTTTATCAATGTTTATCAATGTTTCCAATTAGTGTTGTTCCCGCTTCCATTTGACTTCATAAATGCATTACTTCACACTTGTCCCGATCAAATTCGGTTTGCCATTTCTGTGCCCAGAGTTCCAGTAGTTCCACTGCTGCAATCTTTAACAATCTTCTTCACTATCTTTAATTCACCTAACTTCCCCTAAACGTTACATGCCTTTCCAAATGTCATCTGCAAAATTCCTTATCAAACTGCTGACCTAGTCATCTTAATCATAGAGATAAATTACAAACAGAAATCGCAGCACTGATCCTTGTGAAACTCCATTGGCTACAGACCTCCAATCCGAAATTCACTCCTCCACATTCCTCTATTTACTATCACCAAGAAAATGTTGTATCCAACTTATCAACCACCATGGATTCCATGGATTGTGGTTTGATCTTCCAGGTCTCCCTTGCTATTTCTCACCTCCACCCAAAGTGACTCTAAATTTTGATTGCCAGATTAAACTGGCTCTCACTGATCCACTGACTGTATCCTTACCTAACAACTGGACCTTGATTGGCGATTTGCTGATGCTGCTGAAACCCTTCAATAATCACATCCTATGCATGGTTATTCGGCAGCCACGTCTCCATAATCATAGTTCGTATCATATCTGTTCACTACACGTAATGCTGTCATTCAATCTGCCTGTTGCAAATGCAGGGCGCGTTTTACTGTAAGTGGGTCTTTGAGGGATGGAGAGAGATCACAAAGTTAGAGAGACATTTGGGGCCTGGACAGAGTGAAGGATAGTTACAGGTGCTAGAGAAAGTTCGCAGGTAATAAGATTTATTGTTTGGAGGAAATTACAGAATAGAGCCGATTTGAATAGATTCCAGATAGGGATTTGTGTCGAATTGTGGCTCGTTATAGGGATTACGTTGATCAGGGTGTAGAATCATTCACAGGATACGAGAATGTGGTACATTTAACAACAGGTAAGAGGGATAGGAATGATGGTATGGACTGGAGAATATTACAGGAATAGGGAAATTGGTATGGCCTCCAGAATATTAAACGGACAGTAAGGATGGTATGCATAGGAGAATGTTACAGGCATAGGGAGTAAGTTGTCGACTGTAGAATTTGACAGAGTTAGGGAGTGTTGTATGAACTAGACAATGTTCCAGGGATAGGGAGGGAGTTATGGACTGGAGAAAGTTAGAGGGAAAGCTGGTTTTAAGCACTGGAAGATATTTCAGTGAGCGTGAGTGTTGTGCATGTACGAAAATATGATAGGGATAGGGAGGTGTGTTGAGACTGGAGGAGGTTACAGTCATAGAAAGGGTTGAGAGAGACTTGAGTCGCTAATGAGCAAAGAATAGGCTGCAGCGTGTGTGGAGCTGTTACAGGTAGAAAGGAGAATATAATGGCCTCAAAACAGTCACACCAATATATAGGTATATAGGAAATGAAGGATTTAAAGAGATTACACAGACCAGGAGTGTTGTACACAAAGAACAAAGAAAATTTACAGCCTAGGAACAGACCCTTTGCCCTTCAAGCCTGAGCCAGTCCAAATCTACTGTCTAACCTGTCGCCCAATTCCTAAGCATATGTATCCCTTTGCTCCCCACCTACTCATGCATCTGTCCAGACGCATCTTAAATGAATCTACCGTGCCTGCCTCTACCACCTCTGCTAGCAACGCATTCCTGACAACCACCACCCTCTGTGTGAAGTACTTGCCACGTGTACATCCCTTAAACTTTCCACCTCTCACCTTGAAATCGTGACCTCTTGTTATTGAATCCTTCACCCTGGGAAAAAGCTTGTCTCTATCCACTGTGTCTAAACCCTTCATGATTTTGTGATACACAGTGGAGGAGAACACACTGATAGGGATGATTTTACAGACTAATTAATGGTACAAAATAATGGGGGTTGCAACGGTGAGATCAGATTTCAGCAAGTTGGAGGATATAGACCTGAAGAAGGTTACACACATAGCAATAGATTTAGGGTCTGGTGGGGGCTACACAGTAAAGGAGTTGGAGTGACTAGAGACATTTACACAGATAGGGAGAGTACTTGTGGTCGGCAGAACTCACAAAAACAGGGAGGATTGTAGGGTGTGAAGGAAATTACAGGAATGAGAAGTGATGTATCAACTTAATGGTGTACACAGGCAGGAAAGTTTGTAAGGTTTGGAGCAGCTCATCATGATAGAGAGGCGCATGGAGAAATGAGATGTTATACAATTTCGGAAGTTTGAATTTACTGCAAGCAGTCCGAGACCATGGCAGTGTTGTAAGGTCGGGTGGAGGTTGCACCGATTGGGAGGATTACAGGGACATGATGATGTTGTACATGGAAGTAGGGTTGTCAGGACTGAAGCTGGGAACAGAGATAGAGAGTACAGCAGGTGATTACAGAGATATATAGGGTAGTGGTTTCTGGTGGAGGTTCCATGTTGATGGCTGTTTTGTGGAACTGCAGGACCTTGCAGATATTGACAGATTTGAAGGGGCTGGAGTGGTATACAGAGGCATGGAGAAATGTAGTGACTGGAGAATACAGAGATGGTGAGGGCTGTAGGAGATGGAATAATTTGATTGGACTGTAGAAGCTGGAGGGGTTCATACACACAAGGAGGATTGTAGGAGTGTGAGGAGTTTACAGAGATAGGGAGTTTGGAGCATTCTCAGGACTTATTGGTTTGGAGCACTGTCCAGACTGAGGGAGGTTTCAGAATGAGGGAGGGGTAGAGCAAAAGGAAACAGTCGCAGAGAATAGAGGAACATAATCATGTCACTTCGGTGCTGTGTCACTGACGGTCAGCAGGAGGACAGTTGTCATTAAAATGTACAGATCCTCAGGAAAATGGGCAGGGTGGATGCTGAAAGGATGCCCACTTCCCCTATGGGAGAGAGACAAACAAGCAGAAATGTTTGACCAAAATGGAGAGTGTGGGCGTTATCATATTTCTCAGTGACCCAAACCTACTTCCATACAGATCAAAGCAAGGCAATGCAATAACAAAGAGCAGGTCGTTTGGGGCTGCAGGAGATACGAGACGAAGGCCAGGTTGGAAGAGCTGGACAGCGTGAGAGAAGGGAGTGTTCAACAGCTGGAAGGGTTTACAGGGTGTGGACACTGTCAGGACTGGAGAACATGACACGCTCACTCATGAGAGGGAGGTAACGATATGGTACAAGGTCAAACACAGCAGGAGGATCCCAAGCTCCATACCTGTTATTTACTCAGGGAACTGCTCTCACCCAGTCTGGTGCCACGGCCCACATACAAACACCATGAGGTTTCCCAGCTCCTGGTGCTCAGGGCCCAATGCACTCACCCCCTTACGGGGTCGGTGAGGTTTTTACACAGTTATACATTCTCCTAGCCGACATAAACTGGTAAATACACACTCTCCCATGAAAAGACCATCTGCACTCAGATTCCCTGGTTACACAATCATCTGAGTGGCAGTCTGCAGAAAACAACAGAAAAAAACAAAATCCCATTGCATGGGTCAGGATTAAAGGTAAAAATTTCATTTTCTCAAAATGGAAACTTCCCAATCCTGCATCTTACGCAACTGCCACTTAAAAATATTAAAATAAAGAACATTCCAAATGAAGGCTTCGATGAGGTGAGCTCTGCCAGTTACATAGATCTGGAGGTTGCCAGATGCACGGAGAGTGCTGTGTACCACAGCTGCACCAAGTCAGTGTCAGGCACACAGACAGAATGGGTCAATAGATTCACATCTTAACTCACATCTCCCAGCCTGGGAATCTAAAACTGTGCCCAGAAATTCTGGTAAAGATGTTCAGAATAAGGACATTACGATCAGTCCAATGGTTCAGTCAAAAATGATCTGTGGTTCAAATTGTAACATTCTTCAGGTTCCACAACCCATTCTCGATCCCATCCTGCAGGTTCTATGAATCATGCTACCTCTAACCTCCTGCAGGATCCACGTCCCTTCTTACATTAGTACCATCCTCCAGGTTTGGCAGCCCGTCCTACCTCTATAACATGGACTGGACTCTACAAATCTTCCATCCTCTGCGGTGTTCCCCAGAAAGGCACTGGAACAAGTTGGATGTTATGGAGAAAGAGCGATATCAGGACTGGAGGGTTTTGCAGATATTAGGAACATTGCAGTGACTAAAAGAGGCTTCTGTAATTTTGAGGGTTGATGCTCATAAAGGAGGTCAGAGAGCTAAGGAGAATTGGAGGGACTTGAAGAAGTTTCACAGTTTGAGTGTTGTTGGGACTGGAGGAATTTCCCAAATAGGGCGGGTTTAAAACTGGAGGATTCTGCAGAAAACCTTCATAGGTTAGAGTAGGACAGAAGATTAGCACAACATGGCGGGCTGAAGTGCCTGCACTGTGCTGTACTGTTCCGTTTTCTAAATAGGGAGGGTTACAACGGCAGGAAGAGATTTAAGAAAGCTGGAGAGGATGGGATCTGAAGGAAGAGACACAAATAGGAAGGGTTGCTAGGATTGTCGGAGCCTACAGAGACAGCAATGTTCTGATCTGGAGCAGATGGCCCAGACTGGGAGGGTTGTGGGGACTGGAGGTGGTTTCGCAGGAAGGGAAGGCCATAAAGCCACAGGGTGCTACAAAAATGTGGATACCTAGAGGGCCTTCAGCGGTTTCATGGAGATGGGCAAGTTGGGAGGATGGATCACTTTACAGGGATAAGGATGTTGTTAGGTTGGGGAGATTTACACAGACTGGGAGTGCTTAGGGAACGGAGCAGATGACAGAGGTAAAGACGTTTGTACAGACTGGAAGAATATACAGACATATGGAGGGTAGTCGTGACAGTAGATGTTTATAGATACAGGAAGGCTGTGCAGGTTATATCAATATGGAGGATGTGGAATCGGACAGATTTTTCAGGAGATAACGAGCAATTTTGGTTGGAGACAGTTTCACAGATAAAGGAGCATTAGTAATCCCTTACAATTAGGTCAATGTGGGAAGGGTTGTAGGGGAGGATGACGTTTACACAGATAGGGTTGTAAGAGCTGGAGAAGGTTATAGAGATGGGTGGATAGATAGAGAGACTGGAGGAGCTTGTATTGACAGGGTGTGTGCTGGCGACGGTTGGATGTCACACAGATAGGGAATCTTATAGGAGCTGGATTGGGAGAGTCACAGGCATTGGAGCGGGTTCTACAGATCGGAATGCTGCAGGGACCTGAGAGGATTGTAGGGTCTTCACAGATTGATGGTGTCAATCAGTCTGGTGAGCTAGGTAAGGTAGATTCGGAAAGCTTAAATCCAATGTATACCATCTTCATTTTCCAGACCAGAACTTCAATATCCCTCATAAGTCACGAATCCCTAAACCTGCCAGCTTTTCCCTTCACTCTAACAGGGAAATGTTTGTTCTGGATTCTTAATATCACACTTTTAAAAGGCTCCCATTTGCAATCATTCATTTTCCTTCAAACAGACTCACCCAGGTGACGGTAGCATGATATGGAGGAGCTGGTGGTGACTGGGACGGGCAAAGTTAAAAACCACACAACACCAGCTTCCAGTCCAGCAGGTTTATTCGGAGGCACTAGGTTTCAGAGCGCTGCTTCATCAGGTGGTTGTGGAGCACAATCATAAGGCACAGAATGTATAGCGGGAGAAAGTGAGGGCTGTAGATGCTGGAGATCAGAGCTGAAAATCTGTTGCTGGAAAAGTGCAGCAGGTCAGGCAGCATCCAGGGAACAGGAGAATCGACGTTTCGGGCATAAGCCTGATTCCTGAAGAAGGGCTTATGCCCGAAACGTCGATTCTCCTGTACCTTGGATACTGCCTGACCTGCTGCTCCTTTCTAGCAACACATTTTCAGCACAAAATTTATAGCAACAGGTTTGCAGTGTCATGGAATGTAATACCAAACAAATTTAGTTTAAGTTTTCATATTTTAGTATGATCACCTGCACTTTGAAAGCTGGTGCTGTGAGATAAACCTGTTGGACTATAACCGGGTTTTGTTATTTTTAGTTCACCCAATCGATGTCTGCTCGATCCTGCCTAATGGCCCCAAACCTGGCCCTACTCCAGTTTCATACCTTAATCTGTGGACCTGTCTGATCTTTTTCCATAACTATGTTAAAACTAAGACAGTTGTGGTCACTGGACCCAAAGTGCTCTCTGACTGACACGTCAGTCACTTGCCCGACCACGTTGTCTGAGGGGACGTTCAGTCTTGCACCCGCCTGAGTAGAGTTAGGCCTTGTTAAAGCTACAATTTGCTTTAGGAAACTTTCTTGGACACATTTGGCAAACTGCACTCCGTCCGGGTCTTTTACTCTCTGGGTCGCTCAGTCAATACTGGGAAAATTAAATTCTCCAACCAATACTACTCTATTATTCCGACAAGTATCTCCAATCTCTCTATACATCAGTTCCTCTAGTACCTGCTGGCTATTTGGGGGTCTATAATACCATCCCAACAGAGTGACCACCTCTGTTTTGTTTCTAGATTCTAAGCATGTGGCCTCATTTGACGAATGTTTAAGAATATCCTCTCTAATCACTGTTGTTATGTCCTCCCTTATCAAAAGGACAACTCCCCTCCTCACTTACTTGTCCTTCTGTCACGCCTGTAGTTTCTTAATCCTGGAACTCAGAGCTGCCAGTCCGGCCCTTCTCTCAGCCATGTTTCAGTTATGGCTATAATATCCCAGTCCCCAGAGCCAATCCATGCTCTGAGCTCATCTACCTCACCAGTCAAGCCTCATGCATTGAAATAAATGAAATTTAAACCTGAAGTCTTTTCCCTCCCTCGTCTGTGCCCCTGGACGTCCTGAGTAGGAAAGTTGCTCTCGATGGTGAATGTATTTTCCGCTGACTTTTCGACGTTCCCTCTCTTAGTCAGAGTCCCAACCTCCTGCCAACCCAGTTTAAACCTTCCAGGGTAACTTGAGCAAATCTCCCTGCAGCAATACTGGTGCCCCTCTGGTTCAAGTCTAACCCATCCACCCAATTCCACCCCCCCCTCATACAGGTCACCTCTACCCCAGAAGAGATCCCAATGATTCAAGAACTGAAAACCCTGCCCCCTCCAACAGCTCCTCAGGCTTACATCCACCCCCCGGCCTATCTTTCTATGTCTATCCACACTGGGGCATGTGGCACTAGGAGTAATCTAGAGATCACTGCCCTTGAGGTCGTGCTTTTTAACTTCTTACCTAACGCCTGATACTCATTTCATAGGACCCTATCCCATTGTGTTCATGAAGAGGGAGTAGTGAAGGCAGCAAGTCAAGCGAATACAGATCAAGCGATATCGTGAGTTTGATGAAGAAAACACAGTGCAATAAAACCAGGTGAAGCCATTCACAAGGATAGGGAGTGCACTGGGGTCCTTAGAAATGGCTGTGAAATATCCTTGTCAGATACTATGAAGGAAAAGCCACAAGATACTTTGTCAGTATAGTTAGAATAAAAGGGTAACTGAGGAAAGGGTGAGGCCTATTAGAAAGCAAAGAATCAGTCTGTGCATGGAGCCAGAGGAAGTGGGTGAGGTCTTCAATGAATACTTCCAATCTGTATTCACGCAGGAGAAAGGCATTGTAGCCGGGGATTTCAGACGGGAAGGTGAGGTTCTATAACATGTTAAGACCAATAAGGAGGAGTTACTAAATATTTTCAAAGGCATAAAAAGGTGGAGAACTCCCCAGTGTCCAGTGAATGTATCCCAGACTGCTATGGGAAGTAAGAGAGGAGATTGCTGGGCCCAGGTGGATATCTTTAATGCTTTGCTGGCAACAGGTGAAGTGTCGAATGACTGGAGGATCGCTAATGTGGTTCATTTGTTCAGGAAGGGCAGCAGGGATAGGCCGGGTAATTACAGAGCAGATAGTCTGACAGCAGGAGGGAGGGAAATTATTGGATACCACTCTGAGGATGAATCGACAATTGCAAGGATCAACTCGGATTAGTCATCACGGATTTGATAGAGGAAGATACTGTCGGAGGAATTCAGTTTCATTTTTTTTTAAATGGTGTCTAAAAATACCGAAGGGGGCAGTGCAGATGATGTGGGTTACATGGAGTCATTAAGGCCTTTGACAAGTTCCCACATGGAAGGCTGGTCCAAAAGGAAAGAGCCCATGGGATCCAAGACAAGTTGGTAATTTGGATACAAAATTGGTGGATAATCTTTTTCGTGTTTGAAATTGTTTCACCAGGGGGTGTACCACAGGGATTTGTGCAGGAACGATCGCTGGTTATTCTGTGGAATAATTACTCTGAAGTGAAAGCAGAAGATATCATTAGTCGGTTTGCAGATGACATGGAAGGTGAGGATGTTGTTCACAGTGAGGCAGATGGTCTCTAGCTACAGTCTGATGACGATCAGATGATAATCTGAGCAGAGTTTAGTTCTGATCAATGTGAGGTCATACCCTATGGGAGGTCCGATAAGCGCGGACAGACATAATGAGTGTTTGGACCTTGTGGAGTGCTGAGGAACACAGGTGCCTGAGTGGACAACCCAAAGATCCATGAAGGTGTCAGCACAGATGGACCGGTAGGGAAGACACCTGAACTGGGAGCGCGAGGGGGACCTATATCCTGGTGGGGCGAATTGCTGGAGCTGCGAGAGAGGATATAATATAATCTGGCATGGTGCTGTATCTTAAACAGTCGTAAGGTCAGAAAGAAGATTGAGGCTGGTACACAAGTTAAAGAGAGCCATTTCAAGAGATAAGGCAGGCACGAATATAGCAGGGAATGGGGGGAAACGGATGATTAAACTGCATTTATTTCAATGCAAGGGGCCTGACAGCTAAGGAAGATGAAACCAGGGCATGGATTGGAACATGGGACTGGGATATTAGTTATTACAGAAACACAGCTGAGGGAGGGGCAGGACCGGCAGTTCTTTGTTTCAAGGAAGAGAGACCACAGGAAGCATTGAATATGAGGCAAGAGAGGACGCGTGGTGATGTGTTTTGATTGCATGACTCATCCCAGCAGTACTTAGAGAAGATATTCCTGTGGGATCACCCAGTGAAGCTATGTTAGTGGAACAGAGAAATAAGAATGGGTCATCACTTCGATTTGATTGTCCTACAAATCCCTAATAACAAGTGGCAAACTGAGGAACAAATATGTCGGGAGATCTCAAATGTCAATCATAATAATAGGGCTGTTATGGTAGATGTTTTTTAACTTTCCAGCATTTCCAAGGGAGGAATTTGGTAATTGATTTCCAGTAAACTTGCAATCAATATTTAAATGGCCTGAAAACAGAATTGGGCAAAACCTGACCTCCCTTTGGGAAACACGATAGGGAAAGGTTTGAGGCGTTAGTGGGAAAGCATTTTGCCAAAGTGACCACAGTTCTATTAGTTTGAAAACAGCGATGGAAAAGGACAAACCTGGCCCATAGGTTCAATCTTGAACGTATCTGCCAGGAACTTTCAAAAGGTGACTGTGGAGTCGATTTGCAGGGATGGGAAGTCTGGCAAGTGAGAATATTTTAAAAGTGAGTTCAATTGAGCGATCAGCGCTAGCACGTTCCTGTTTGTGTGTAGGTCAATGCTGACGGCATTCGGAACCACTGGCTGTCTAATGAGGGTCTGGTCAAGGAAAAGGGGGCACATGTCAGGTATAGCCAGCTGGACCAAGGGAATCCCTGAGGAGCACAGGGGCTGTAGGATGGAAATCAGGAATGTAGAAAGGGGATATGAAATCGCCTCGGCAAAGAAGGATGAGTACAATCCAAAACTGATTTTAGATAACATAGAAACAATAAGAGTAAACGATTAACTCGGGACAAAGTAGGAGTCCTTAAAGATCAATGACGCCGTCGATGTGCATGACTTCTGGATATGGCTAAGATCCTAAACAAATTGTCCATTCCAGGACTTACTGTGCACCAAGACTGGGGACTTCAGATTACTAGGTTACAACACAATTGGAGTACTCTGTGCAATTCTAGTCTTCCTGCTGTCAGAAGGATGTTGTGAAACTTGAAAGGGTTTAGAAAAGATTAATAAGATGTTTCCAGGGTTGTTGCTGAATCGGCTGGAGCTATTTTCCCTGGAGCGTCGGAGACTGAGGGGTGAACCGATAGACATTCATATAAACATGTTTATATACATTTACCCCTTCACCTAACACTACGGGCAATTTAGCATGGCCAATTCAGCTAACCTGCACATTTTGGACTGTGAGAGGAAACTGGAACATCCGGAGGAAACTCACCCAGACACGGAGAGAATGTGCAACCTCCACACAGACAGTTGGCTTAGGCAGGAATTGAAGCTGGGTCTCTGGCGCTGTGAGGCAGCAGTGCTAACCACCGTGCCATCGTGCCACCCCCAAGTAGGGGAGTGGAGAAATCCTGGTAGTTATAGACCTGTGAGATTTACTTTGACTCTGGGGAAAGTGTTGGGAAGGCTTGTAAGGGAGATGATGAAGTTGTTTAGGGACAGTCAACACGGTTTTGTGAAGGGTAGGTCGTGCCCTCACAAACCTTATTGAGCTCTTTAAGAAGATGAACAAAGAATGGATGAGGATAAAGTAAGGCGTTTGTTAAGGTTCCCCATGGTAGGCGATTGCCGATAATACGGAGGCATGGGACTGTGGGTGATTTAGAATTTTGGATCAGAAATTGGCTCACTGAAAGAAGGCAGAGGGTAGTGGTTGATGGGAAATATCGATCCAGGAGTTCTGTTACTGATGGGTACTTCCAGAATGTGTTTTGTGTTCACTGTTGCTGTCATTTATATAAATGACCTGAATGAGGGCATTGAAGGATGGGTTAGTAAATTTGCAGAAGACACTAAGGTTGGTAGAGTTGTGGATAGTGACGAAGGATGCTTTAGGTTACAGAAAGCTATAAATAAGCTGCACAGCTGGACTGAATGTTCGCAAATGGAGTTTAATGTGGAAAGGTGTGAGGCGATTTACTCTGGAGGGAGTAACAGGAACACAGCGTGCAGTTTGTCAAATGTCCAAGAACGTTTTCAAAATCAAGATGCAACTCTAACAAGGCCTCTTCCTGAAAACCTCTCAACATGTGGAGACCCCACAATACTCCCTATCTGTGTAATCCAACAGTTCCCGACCTGTAGAACCCAATCCAATGCCTGTGACTCTCCCAATCCAGTTCCTGCAAGACTCACTATCTGTGTAACAGTCTCCCGTCACTATCGTCCACCCTGTCAATGTACGCTCCTCTAGTATCTCCATCCATCTAATCATCTCCATAACCTTCTCCAGCTCTTGTACCCTATCTAGTGAATATCACCCTCATCTATAACCCTCCCAACGGTAGGAACCGTTCCACAGATTCATCACCCTCTGGCTGAATAAATTCCCCCAGATCTCCATTCTAAAGGGTTGTTCCTTCACTCTGAAGCCGTGCTCTTGAGCCCTGGTCTCTCCAGCAGTGAAAACATCTCCCCACCCCCGTCCACTCCATCTAGGCCCCTCAGTATTCTGTAAGTTTGAATGAGATCCTGCCACCGCCAACTCTGAAAATTCATCAAGTACAGACTCAGAGACTTCACCAGCTTCTCATATGACAAACATTTCATCTTGGGCTCTTTCTTGTAAAACTAGTTCTTGTACCCACTCACATCCTTTGTTCAGACTGTTAATGTATAACATGTACAGTGTGGTCCCAACACTGACCCCTGCGGAGTTCCCCTCGTCACCAGTTCCCATCATGAAAACGTCCCCTTTATACCTACTCTGTCTTCTGCTAATCAGCCAATCCTCTATTCATATCAAACATGTTGTTCTGAAACTGAAATTTTATTTCACAAACCCTGCTGGGTTTGTTTTCCTGTCTGGCAGAGTAGATAAAAGGGAGGAATGGTTTGTCGGGATTTTCAGAAACCTTTCAACAAGGTCCCACTGAAGATGTAGATAAGCAAATTTGGCAAATGTGGGATTGGAGGGAATGTGCTGGCATGGATTGGGAATTCTTTAACAGAAAACTAAGTGGGAATAAATGGATTAGTGCTTTATCCCCAACTATTCACAAAGGGATTCGATGCATTTGATGGATGAACAAAATACTGTTTCCATGTTTGTTGCTGACACAGAACGAGATGGGAACGTGGGTTGTGTGGAGGAAGCAAAGGGGACATGAACAGTCCATGAGTTTCCCTCGTACAAATACATTGATGTGATGTGGCCATCACTTGCTTGGCCATCATTACCTTCCCATCAGTAATTAACTGGAGAATGTGGTGGGGAGCTGCCTTCCTCACCCACTGCAATCCTTTAGGTGTAGGGACAGACACAGTGCTCGGAGGATGGAGCGTGGCTTGGAGGGCACCTTGGAAATGCTGAAATTACCGTGCACCTGGAGCTCCTGTCCTTCCAGGGTATAGTTGCTCCGTGTTTGTGAAGTGGTGATGAAATGGCCTTCCTCAGTCACCTCAGTGCTGCTTGTAGATACTTTATTTATTCACTCGTGGTTATGAGCATTGCTGGATGTATTGTTGATGTAGAGTTGTCCCTGAGAAGGTGGTGGTGAGCTGCCTTCCTGAGCCACTGCACCAGTCGTTGGAACTGTTGTTACCTGTGTACCCTCCAGCAGGCGCTGCAATACTCCTCACATCTGTAACTGCATACAGCCAATGCAGCTCTTCCTGTATGTGACATCCTCCTCTGCAACAACGCTTATTGTTCATCAGAATGTCTCACCACCTCCATTCCCATCTGTGCTAGTGATCTCTCAAATTTCTTTATACTTATTTAAACTTCTGATCACCCATAACCTCTTCTTTTCTAAATTTGTAACCCCTCAGTACCTGTAACTCTCCATATAACTGTATTCAATGACAGCACACGTTCCCTTCCTTAAATCTCTGTGAATTACAGCGGCTGGTTGTGCTGCACTGGTACTTTTCATCCTCCTCATCCATCTTGGCTCTTCGAGCCCCTGCAATCCCACTATTTTGAATGCTCCCATTCTCTGTACCTCCTTATGTTCTGAGGGTCCTTGAACACCACGAGTGTTTCAAACATCTGTAACCCCCCCCCCCCTGCCAGTTACTGCGAGTCTTCTAACTCTGTAACATCCAACAGTCTCCAGTGCCACATAACACTCCCTGGCTGTCAATTTGAATTTGTTGAAGTCTTCACATCTCAGTACGCAGCTCACAAAAATCCCTTTAGACTCTACAAGGCTCCATCAACAACAAGCCGCCATCTCTCTACTTCTTTTGCTTCCCTCAGTGCCTACAACCCTCCCTGTATCTTCCAGTAACCTGCTTTAGACTCTGCAGGTCTGCCTACCTCTGCAGATAACCTGTTCCATCCCCGACAGCTCCCTCAATCACTGTAACATCCTCTGCTCTATCTAATCCTTCTCTTTTCCACTGTCTTCCAGGCACAATGGCGATCCTGTGAGGGACCAGTGTGCAATATGATGTTATACATCTCAGCTGAGGCTTGAGGCCTACCATTACCTGGAAGTCACAAAGGGAGAGAACCTGAGAGAGAGCAGCACAGAGCAGAAGAATATAAATCAGCAGCAAGGGTCGACGGCGACTGGGACTGGGAGTTGGAGAAAGAGCAGAGCAGGAGGGGCGAAATCAGCAGCGAGTTAAAGAGGGAGTGACCATGTGAGGGAGTTACTTGAAGCATAAACATGAGGTTCACTCACACCTGGGAGTTACAGAAGCACCAAAGTGGGAGGATATAAATCAGCACTGAGGATCGAGGCCTAGTCATACCTGGATATCACAGAGACGGTGACCCTGTGAAGGAGCAGAGTGGAGTGGGAGCTGGAGGATTACACGTCCCTGGGAGTCACAGAGACGGTGACGTTGTGAGGGAGCAGAGTGGAGTGTGAGCTGGAGGATTGCACGTACCTTGGAATCACAGAGATATTGACGCTGTGACGGAGCAGAGTGGAGTGGGAGCTGGAGGATTACATACACTTGGGAGTCACAGAGATAAGTTTCTGTTGCTGGGACCTGCCTGCACTGAGTTTGAAACAAGTCCAAGAGCCAGCACAGAAAATGCTGTAAGTTCATTGGCTGATAAATTCGCTGTTATTAGCGACTGTCAGTTAATTGCTATAAGTTAACATTTTTTTTCAACTTCTGAAATAAGGGTTGAACACAGAAATAAGAGGGAGAAGTAAAATTGTGAGCCAATATAATAAATTACCCTCAGTAAGCCACAGTTGAATAAGGGATTTAAGCATATTGTTATTTCCTGGATGTTAACATCATTCTAAGTAATTAATTAAGTAACTCGAGACAAAATGCATATTAGCACATGTTTGTGAGATGGAAAATGTGTTCTATTAATTGGGAAGTCATAGCCCCTGCTCGTGTCCGAGATGGACACTGGGTCATGGAGCTCAGACAGTGACTAGAGACACTATGGGACATCTGTGATGCTGAGATTAAGTGGAAAGCACACACACACAGAACAGATCACCCTACAGTCATGACAGCCTGGAAGAAGGAAGGGTCTGGGGGACTAGGCCATCGGAGAGAAAAAGTCAGGGAATAGAAGCATATCCTGGTGTCTCCCTCCCAATTCGGTTTCCCAGTTTGGAAGCTGATAAAGGTGCTGGTTGCTCAGGGGAAGGCAGACTGGGCCATGTCTGTGGCCCTACAAGCAGCCTGACTGCACAGGAGGGGAGGGAGAAGGAAGGAGGGGCGACAGTCACAGGGGGGACAGGGAAGTGAAGAATGTGTCAGTGTGTGTGTAATTCCAGGATAGTGGGGTTACGAATGTCACTGTGTGTGCAGAACATTCATCTGGGAGACAGTGAGCAGTCAAAGGTCATGCCCATGTTGGTAGGAATGACCTGGGTAGGAAGGGTGACGTGGTCTGGGAGACAGAATTTAGGGAGCTTGGTGGATGGTTAGCAAGCCGGTCCACAAACGTAGCAATCCCTAGAATACTCCCAGTGCTGTGTCCAAGTGAGAACAGGACTTCGAGCTTTAGGTAGATGAGAGTGTGACTGGAACCATGGTGCAGCAGGAAGGGCTTCAGATTCCTGGGACATTGGTACTGGTTCTGGGGAAGACAGCAACTGGACAAGCTGGATGTGCTAACGTTACAGAGCTGGGACTGAATTTCTTACAGGGTTTTTTTGGGAGGGATTGAAAATAACTTGGTGTGTGCTTAGGATTCAAAAGGAAATAGTAGAGGAGAGTACCAGGATTCTCAAAATAATGGGAGATACAGTTGGTACTAATTTACAACAACACGATTAACAGTGGAAGATAGAGTGAGAAAGAAAGCCTTAATCGGAGGTCCTCTGCATGGACCTGAATACTGGGAGTGTGCGGAGTTACAGACGCAGATTGGTGTGTGGAAATCTGATGTACTGATCCATGAGAGCTGGCTCAGGGAATGGCAGGATGGGATGTTAAATATTGCTGGGTATAAAATATTCCAAAATGATAGAAGGGAAGGGAAAGGATGAAGGTAGAAGTATTGGTTTAGATTAGCGTTAGTCAAGGAGTCCAAGAGAAAGAGGATCCGTCCAAGGACACAATGAATTTGGCTGGAGCTACAGAACAAAAAGTACACTGTGAGGTACAGTCTGTCGGCCAGCAACCATTGGAAAGGATGGAGAGAATAAATATGCAGAGTCATTTGAGAGCGAAGACAGTATTACAGATTAGTTATAATGAGAAAATTAATTTATTCAGATATTGACTGGGTTACTGGTGGTGCAGCGTCCTGAGGGGCCAATATCCCAGGATTACATGGAGGAGAGATCACTGCAGGAGTATGTGTCCAGCCCAAGAGAGCATGTACTGTTGGACCTGGTCCTTGGGGAAGAGGTGGGGTAAGTCTATCCATTGTCAGTAGGGGAATGTTTTGTGGGTCAGCGTTCATTTTATTGTAACGTTCAGGATGATGATAGAGAATGCTATGCAATAATTGAGAGTGAGAAACATTAGTTAACTGAGAGCAGCCTTCAATAGGGCAAGAATGAAGCTGGGAACTTTTCAACGAGGCCAGTGAAAGGCTAGCTTTAAATTGTGTGAACCAAATTAGATGTAGCTGGGATTATGGAGATGGCGCTGCAGTGTGACCATGACTGGGAACTGGATAATTAAAAGTTTTTCCCATTTCTACAGGAAGGATTAATAGACCAACACAGTAAAGTAGCATTGTGTATAAAGGATGGGATCAGTATTATTGTGATGCTAATCATTTTACACACTGCTCCTCTCTGCCCTCACCCCTTATGCCTGTGTCCTATGAGATATTGATCCCGTCAGATATTGGTAACCTTTTGAAAACTTCAGAAAACAGCAGTATAGAGGGGATGACTCTGCCCACTGTCTGCACTGGTCAAGATGTATTGTTTTGTAAAGCCCTAGTTCTGTCTCCCCGGACACTGTAGGACTTCAGGTGCAGATCCCGGCACCTTTTTAAAATGGTTTGAGAATTTCTGCCTCTACTCGGCTTCCATGTGTGCCTCCCAGATCCCGACCATACTCTGGGTGAAATAACAACTTTCCTCACCACTTCTCTAATACTTCAACCAATTATGTTAAATATTCGCCGCCGGTAACTGAGCTCTCCAATAGGAACAAGGTGTTCGCTCCCTCTCTACCCAGGCTCCTGACAATATATGCACTCCAATCAAATCTCCTCTCAGCATCCTCCATTCCAATCTTTCCTCATAACTGCACTTCCACTGTCACAGGGTGAAGAATCTCCTCTCTCCCCTCTCCAGTCGAATTCCAGCTTTGCATGTGATGGGTGACCAGAACTGCACACGTCCCCAAGCTGTGACTGAGCTCATTATTTATACAGTTCCTGCATACGCTTCCTGCACTTTGGCTGATAGAGGAAATGGTGCCATTTGCTACATTAATGAGATTATTGGTGTTTCCAGCTACCTTCATTTATCTGCCCACAATGACTATGCTCTCATTTATTGTACATTCCTCTCTATTGTGGATGTCCCCAATTGCCTTGCCTTGCACTTCTGAGTTGTTTGCTCCATTCACCCGGATCCTATAGTTTCTGTTTTTAAACAGCCTGCCATGGGATCTCTCATCAAATCGAAGTCAGTCACATGCAGTTACAAGTTACTGCCTCAAACCGACACAGTCAGATTAATTACACACGATCTTCCTTGAACAAATCCAGACCGACTTTCCTGGAGTCCCAGGGACTTCCTTACTGACCCTTTATCCACTGTCTCAGAATTCCAGCCGTGACCTATTCAGTCAGTCCCTTGCTCCACATTAAACAAAGCTGCAGGGTTCTCCAGGCCTCCGGCATCATCCCTGCATCCAGGGAGGATTGGATAATGTAGGTAACTGTTTCGCAGGGGATTTTCCCCGACTCCTTTTAAACGTCAGGCACATTGTGTTACCCCTTTTGTATCGATTTGAATCTCTTTTATAACTCACCGCTCCAAGTTTAGGTAAAAAAGATGACTGCAGATGCTGGAAACAAGATTCTGGATTAGTGATGCTGGAAAAGCACAGCAGTTCAGGTAGCATCCGAGGAACAGTAAAATCGATGTTTCGGGCAAAAGCCTTTCATCAGGAATACAGGCAGAATGCCTGAAGGGTGGAGAGATAAATGAGAGGAGGGCGGGGTGGGGAGAAAGTAACATAGAGTACAATAGGTGAATGGGGGTAGGGGTGAAGGTGATAGGTCGGGGAGGAGGATGGAGTGGTTAGGTGGAAAAGAAATATTCATTTCCCCTTCCCCCACCTCACCCTATTTCCAAACTTCCTGCTCAGCACTTGTCCTACCTGCCTATCTTCTTTTCCAACTATCCACTCCACCTCCTCCCTGACCTGTCACCTTCACCCCCTCCCCCACTCACCTATTGTACTCTATGCTACTTTCTCCACACCCCGCCCTCCTGTCATTTATCTATCCACCCTTCAGGCACTGTGCCTGTATTGCTGATGAAAGGCTTTTGCCCGAAACGTCGATTTTACTGCTCCTTGAATGCTGCCTGAACTTCTGAGCTTTTCCAGCTCCACTAATCTAGAATCCGTTCCAAGTTTGTTGCTCCCAATATTTCACACTGCATCCCTATTTTGATTCAGACAGACAGAGGCCGAAACCAACTTATGACGTGGTTAATTCTTATTTTAGTCAGGTTTTATGGAGGGGGTTTCTCTCCACAAAGTGAAGTGCATTTTCTCATGATACCATCCCCAATCTGCCTCATTAACTACCCTTCCTGCCCACGTAGTTGTCTTCTCATCTGATACTAACGCAATGATTTTTGCCCTTCATCGTAACAGCTGCCCACTGCCTGGATATCCCAGAATGCAGTGGCCTCGCTGTTCCAGGTGCCATTTGTAAAAAGACATTACACTCTTAGATTGTCAATCTGAAACTACCCTGGACATGGCAGAGGGGTAAAACTGGGGCTTCACTTTGTGGACAAGCCCCTGAGGTTCTGGTGAATGACATGGTGCAAGAGAGGGACATTATCTTCCTCCAGGACTGGCAGGGAAGGCTATGACACCAGACCATGCCAGCTTGGTACGAGCCTGACCCCTGGGTGAATGCCCAGCAGAGTAGGAAGAAGGTCAGTGACCTTCCCCACTCCACCAGGGGAAGTGCCACCATCTGCATTTTGTGACCTTGCCCTCACTCTATCTCTGTTACTGCACCCACCTCCCACCAAGGCTCATGTTCTCCCACTGTCACTGAATGCAGCACCTTCTGTCAGTCTCTCCAATCTCATCACTGCCCCTCTACCCAACTCTGCCTGGTGTCTGTGCTGCTTAATCACTCATTCAGGACACCTCACTAGCTTATCCCCCAGCTGTACCAGCACTAACAGCTGCACCAACCTTTTCCATCTCCCTTAATACCTCTTGCTAATTTTTACATTCCAGAAGGAACCATCCCACAATAGGAGAGAAAGAGCCAAGAGAGATAGGCATTTCCCAACATTCAGCTCCTCACCCCCTCACAGGGGAGGGATCCTGACCCTAACAACCACGATAAGCTGACTGACCGTGTCCAAGCTCCCGGATTTGGACCTGAGACTCCCGTTGACTGACTGTGCTGGGCACCGTGACTGACTGTGGACAATGATATCAAGCATCCTGTGTTTGTGTCTGTGCTAAATACCAAGACAATACAGCAGGCGGATGAGTCTGGTAGCTCTGGCTGAGGGGAAACACTGCTAAAGGCAGGGTAAGGCAAGGCAATAATTCTGTAAGTATTCAAGTCTGCTCAAAGTGAGTGTACAAACACGGAGTGAGCACACCAGCGGGACAGTCCATGAGCTGAGTGTATGTCCCTGAGAACAGTGTCCTTGTGGCAGCATTGAGTGTGTACAAACATGGAGTGAGCAGCCCAGCAGGACAAGCCATGATCTAGGTGTGTATCCCTGAGCACAGAGTCCTTGCACCGGTATTGAGTATATACAAACACACAGTGAGCAGCCCAGAGGGACAGTCCATGAGTTGTGTGTGTATCCCTGAGCAGTGTCCTTACAATTAGAGTTGTCAGTCCACCCCGAGCTGCAGCATTGAAGTACAGAAGTGTACTGTCAGTGGGTCGGAGATGTGCTAGGAATACATGGTGAGGCTGGCATGTGACAGATGCCAGCATTGGTGCGTGTGGAGTACATGTAGTTTCTGTTCGTGCATTGTCACCTGAGACGTTGGTGTCCAAGAGAGAAGGCCGCAAGATCAAGGTGCAAGATGGAGTCACCAGTTACCAACTCTGGCATTCATGTCAAATTCTCCATATTGAGCTTCCCCAAAGTGGGAGGGAGGATATGAAGTTGAAAATTGATGAGGATAGATCTACAATAATGTGGCTGTTGATCATCAGTCATCCTTCAGTCAGCACCTCGCCACTGCTGCGCTCAAATCTTGACTTAAAGAACAGTCCAGCACAGGAACAGGCCATCCCGCCCAGCAAGCCCACACTGACACATGATGCCCTTCGAAAGTTCAAACGAAAGTTTTTGCTTCTACACATTCTATGTCATTCTTTTCGCTGCTTTCTCTTCTCTGTGCCAAGATACCTCTTAATTCTTGCTATATTAGCTTCTTCCCCTCGATCAGTGCATCCCAGTCACTTGCACATTCTGTCTGAAAAAGCCAAAAAAACTTACCTATTATGTCTCCTGAACTTTCTCCATTTTACCTAAAACCTATAGTTCCCCCTAGTAATTGATATTTCTCCTCTTGGAAAAAGCCTCTAACTGTCCTTCTATCTATGCCTCTGACAGTTTTGTAAATATCTATCAGGTAGCCCCATAGTCAATGATGCCCAGGTGCAAACAAACCATGTGTGTTCAATTTCTCCTTCTGGCTAATACCCTACATACCAGACAACACGCTGGTAAACCTTTTCCATATCCTCTCCAACACTTCCACATCATGTGGCAAACAGTACTCGACAGAATATTCCAATGTGCCCAAACTAATTTCCTCTACAGCTGCAATATGGCCTGCTAATTTTCATACTTCATGCTTCCATGCCTGTCTGCAAGTTTGCCATCAGTCTTCTTGATCACCCTGTCCACCCGCGTTGCCACTTTCAGGGAACTGTGGAGCTATACACCTAGATCTCTTTGGATGTTGATGCGGCCACTAGTTTTTCCATCCACTTCTCTCCTTCATTATATATTCTAAAACACATCACGTCACAGTTTCCAAATAAAGTTACACCTGTGTTTTCTCTGTCCAAGTCTGCAGCTGACCTATATCCTGCTGTATTCTCTGGCAATCATCCTCACAATCTGCAACTCCACCATCTATTTACAGATCTCCAGTCACACAAACACTGTTCCACCACTACTCTGTCTTCTATGACCAAGCAGTTCTCTATGCACCTTACTAACTGACCGCTGATCCCATTTCACTTCACCTTCTGTATGAGCCTGCCATAAGGAACCTTATCAAAGGCCATGCTAAGATCCAAACGGCTAGCATCCATGCCCTCATCAATCAATTTTCTCACTTCCTCAAAATAATCAATCAAGTTTGTGAGACAAGATCTTCCCCACACAACTGTGTTGCCTGTTGCAAGTAAGTCCATACTAGAGTATTGTTGGAGCTGCACTAATTCAGATAACTGATTATTCCATCATTGAAGAGTAGAACATTGAAGAGTAGATTAGATTCCCTACAGTGTGGAAACAGGACCAGCGGCCCAACCAGTCCACACCAACCTTCCGAGGAGTAACCCACCCAGACCCATTTGCCTCTGACTAAAGCACCTAACAGTATGGGCAATTTAGCATGGCCAATTCACCTGACCTACACATCTTTTGCCTTTGGGAGGAAACCCACGAAGACACAGCGGGGGTGGGATGGGGAGAGGAAACGAGCAAACTCCACACATTCACCCTAGGTCCGTGGTGCTGTGAGGCAGCAGAGCTAACGACTGAACCACCATGTCGCTCTTGATGGTTACCGTAGAGAAGGAGGCATGTTGGAACGTGATGGTTACTGTACAGTGGGGGGTATGTCAGGCCGTGATGTTTACTGTACAGTGGGAGGTATGTCAGGCCGTGATGGTTACTGTACAGTGGAGGTATGTTGGGCCGTGATGGTTACTGTACAGTGGGGGCTATGTTGGGCTGTGTGGTCGCAGACTATATGAGTTGTGCAGAATATGATTCTGCTCCTGCCGATGGCCCTCTACACTTCACGGATGCATCATTATTAGCTTCTCAATCTATTTAAAGACTGTGCCATTCACTGCCCAGGGGGCTACATATCATGGTGAGGTGGGTCTGCAAAATGTAAAGAAAGCCCTTGCTCCCCATAAGGACTGTGCAGTGACCATTCTTACCAATGTATGAAATGGAGTGGTGTACCTGCAGCAGGCAGATCGGTGATGATGTGGTCAATTATAGGTTTCCTTTTTATTGATTCCCCCATAACCAGCCACAGAGCAGTCTAGCAGCCACAGGATCCAGCATCAATACCGAGCACTATACTGACTATATACCAAGGAGCTGCCCCCTCAGCCTGGCTATGTGCTGCCAGTAGGGCAGACCCCACCAGAGAGGGTGATGATGTTGCCTGGGATATAGTCCTGTTCACAGAATCCTGCTTTACAGACAATATCTGACTGTTGCTTGATTCGTCCTTGGGAAATATACAACAGGTCACTTTTCCTTTTTGTATAACGAAGAGTTAACATAATTTTTCTTACATATTTAAAAGAAACCAAACATCATTATTTTTCAGTTGAAAACAATTGAAGTGAACAGTAATTGAAATACCAGAGCGCACACCTAACTATTACACAATTCAGTGACTGTAGTAAACAGCTCACTGATGTTCAGATGAATGAACACACCATCTTGCAGGCAGCAAAGCTGTTGAAAAAGACTTTCAGAAAAAGCCTGAATTCAGACACAGTGTTACTGGGCCTCACCATGATCTCCAAAACACTGGCCATCTCCAAAATCTGTCCAGAGAGCTTCCAAACTGGAGCTAGGCAGTTACTGACATAATCCCTCACAATGGACTGGTAGAGACATATCTGAACAGCAGGGAGATGTGAGTGGGAAAAACCGGTCAATGGACTAGCACATGGCGCTGGTCTAGACCCAGTTCAACATTTGTAACAGTGACCTATGAACAACCATATCTTGCAAGTATATCTCTTCTGATAAGGCCCCTAAACTCTGTAATTCTGCACCTTGGACCCGATCCTGAATGAAGGTGTTATAAAGGTGATGGGCTCCTGTAGCACATGGCATCATACATTGAATCCCTCAGAAAACATATCCAGTGTTATAATATCCAATATCCAAACAGAATTGTGCAGCTCCATTGATGGCCAGTATGATCCCAGCCCAACAATCTTATGTGTAACTTGAGCTGGAAATGTCTGTGTAAATGTTTACAGCGTTGTTTTAACCGTTTACTGCAAAGTCTCTTTCCTGAAGGTATGATAGCCTTTCATTATACCAACTTTTAGATTGTCCAAAAAGCCCAAAATCCACCCATTTATTCCGTTCACTTTTATTACAACGATATGATGAAAACAGTGCCCAACTCACGGTAAGGAGCATTGAAATGTTGAGATGCATTACCACACCCAAGACCAAATTATTATTAAGTGCAAGGACTTTGAAAATATGCAATTATTTTCCTTTGTGAACTAATAGTTGACCCTCCTGTTCCTCAGATGCTGCCTGAATGGCTGTGCTTTTCCAGAACCACACTCTTTGACTCTGATCTGCAGCATCTGCAGTCCTCACTTTCTCCCTGCTAATATCCATTCATAATCATTTTCGCGTGGCAACAATATCACTGTGTGTTTAAACATGTTACAGTCAGATATGGATATATTTTCAATTGCTTCTGCCTATCTTAGAGCTTAGTAATGTGGGATGTGAATGTCAGTGTATGTGTGATGCTCGGTATGTAGGCCATGCGTCTGAAAGACTGACAGATTATTTCAAACAATATATCCCTTCAGCTGTTCAGAACAAGCAAGATACTGCCTAGACCCAACCAGCATGAGCTCACAAAGTCCAATACTCAGGGCCCAGCATTTGGCATGTTTGGACAATATTTTTCATTTTAATTTCTTCATGGAATATGATTGGGTCGGTATTTCTTGCCTGTTTCGCGTTGCCCTTGAGAAGGTGGTGTTGAGCTTTCACATTGACCCGTTGCAGTTCATGTGATGTAGATGTGCATTAGCGAGGGTCTTTGAAACAGTGACACTGAAGGAACAGCAATATACTTCCTAAATCAGGATGGTGGACAGCTGGGATCGGAACGTGAACATGGTGGGGGTATGTATCTGTTTCCTTTGTCCTTGTTGATGGTCGGGCTTCAAAGGTACATTGTAAGGAGCCTTGGTAAATTTCTGCAGAGCACCGTGTAGATGACAGGTATTGCTGCTATTGAGTGTCAGTGGATGAGGAGTGAAGCTGCACTAACACAGGCAAACGGTCTAGATGGGTGACAGGCTTTTGAAAATCATGAGGTCAGTTACTTCTGCAGGATTCCTAGCCCCTGGCATATTATTGTAGCCGATTAATTTATATGCATCAAAGTGTAACGCTGGAAAAGCACAACAGGTCGGGCAGCACCTGAGGTACAGAAGAGTCGAGGTTTTAGCATTAGCCCTTCACAGGAATGGGTAATGAAATTATATGGTCAGTCCAGTTCTGGTTAACGGTAATCCCCGGGATATTGCTAGGTGGGAGTTCAGTGATGGTGGTGGCATTGAACGTTAGAGAATATGGTTCAATTTTCTATTGTTAGAGGTAATCGTTGTCTGGCACATGTGTAATGGAAATGGTACTTGTCACTATTAAGCACACACCCGCATATTTCCAGGTCCTTGTTGCATTTGGATAAGGATTGCTTCAGTACCTGAGTAAATCACAAATAGTGTTGAACATTGTCCAATCATTAGCAAGCATCTCCACTTGTGATTTTAGAGCTTAGTGATGGTCATTTATGATGAGGCTTAGGGCAGAGAGCAGTCTGAGAGCTCACTGATGCTGCCTCTCTCTCTGAACTAGGAAGCTGGCTTCGCGTTCAACCTGCTCCAGAGGTTTCTGGCAACATATCTGAACGGATTAATGTTACAATATTTATCCCAAGAAGCTGAGTGAGGACTTGGTTAGCTCAATCGGTTGGATGGTTAGTTATTAATACCAACAGTATGGATTGAATTCCTGCACTGACGGACTGTCCTACTCAACCTCTCCCTTACTTGATGCATGATGACTGTCCAGTTAAATTGCCACCAGTCGTCTCTGTCGAACAAGAGAGCATCCTTATCATGCTGTAGGAGTATGGTGGCTTACTCTTCCATTTCTGATCTACAGGCTTACCCAGAAACCCTTTCCTGGAGAACTGGAGCTGAGATGGCTGCTCCCCACCGACCCCAGCCACCTTCCTTTGTACCAGGTATTACTTCAGCCAGTGCAGACGATTTCTATTTGCTCCAGTTTCGCCGTCAATCCTGGACACGACACTTGATCAAATGCAGTTGTGATGATGTTAAGTGCAGTCCCTGTCGAATTCAGCAGAGTGTTTTCTTGTTGTACATCGTTAAACCACGGCTTCAATGAGCACAAGGGATGAGAGCCCAAACTGAGCTTCAGTGAGCGGGTTGGTGCTGAGGAAGTGCTGCTTGATCCCACTGTTAGATCACTTTATTAATGATAGGGATTAGAGCAATGGGGCAGTCATTGATCGTCTGATGTTTTGTCTGTGTGTACAGGACACACCCGGATAGTTTCCCACATTGTCAGTTAGGTCCCAGTGCAATATCCCTGCTGAAACAATTTGAATGGAATGTTATCAGAGCCCCCATCAATTGCATTATCCCATCCCTCCAGCCGTTTGGATTTACCACACGCAGTGAATCAAATTAGCTGAAGACGCCCATCTGGAGAAGACTAAAATAGATCACCCCATCGACACTTCGGTCTGAACATTGTTGTGAATGTTTCATCCTTAGCTTTTCGATTGTTGTGCTGGGCCCTTCCATAGTTGAGGAAGGTGATATTTGTGTATCCTACTCTTCCAGTGAGTTGTTTAATTGACCACACAATTCACGCTGATTGCATGTGACAGGATTGCAGAAATTAGGTCTGATTTGTTAGTTAGATCTGTCTGTCACTGGCTTTTTATGCTATTTGGTGAGTAAGTGGTCCTGTTTGGTAATGTCACATCATTGTGAGGTGTATCTAGTGCTGCTCTTGACCGGCCATCCTGTGTTCTTATTGAACGAGGGTTTATCCCCTGGCCTGATGGTCCGGGTATTGTGGAGCACATGCCAGGCAGTTACAGTGAAAATTGTGCAGGAGTACAATTCTGCTGCTGTTGGTCATGTCCCGAATCACCTCACACACGCCAGTGCTGAGTTCTAGATCTCTTTGAAGTTTGTTCCGTTGAACATGTTGATAGTATCTCTCACATGTGTGCTCATGTGTATACACACACTCTCACTCTCACTCTCACTCTCAGTCTCACACTCACACTCACACTCACACTCACACGCTCACACTCACACATTCTCTCACTCTGACTCTCACTGACTCACTCTCGCTCTCTCTGTCTGTCACTCGCTCTCACTCACTCTCTCACTCTCTCACACTCTCACACTCACTCACTCACTCACACTCTCACACTCTCACACTCACAAAACTCACAATGTAAAAGTGGGACTTTGTCTATAGAAATACTGTGTGTGGTAGTCACCTTTCCCAATATGGTAATCAATCAATGTGCCTGCAGCCAGTAGGTTGGTGACGATAAGGTCAAGAATGTTTCTCCCTCTCAGTCATTCCCCTCCCACTCAGTGCAGTCCCTGTCTTGCAGCTATGTCCTTTTGGACCCGACCGTCTTGATGAGCAATGCTGCTGCTGAGCCCCTCTGGGAGGTGGTTTTTAAATGGCCGACCCAGGATACCTTCTCCATCTTTGTCACTCTCGACTTCCATCAGAGGGACACTGATCCATCAGCTGAGAGAAGGGAGTCAGCAAAAGGTTTCCGTGTCAGTGTTTGATCTGACACAATGAGGTTTCGTTATGACACATTGTTGCTTGAGGAGTCTGTAGGACACCTCTCCCACATTTAGCCCTAGCTCCCAGATGTTAGGAAGGAGGGATTTCCAGGGTCTGCAGGGCTTTTAATTTTTTGTCACGATCAATCGAAGGGCCTCTTCTGTACTGTATGACACCCACTCTATGACTCTTGTGATTTGACAGTCCAAGGTCTCACTCCTTCAGTTCCATCAAGTGCCTTGTCTATTCCACAGATTTCTACAATATTTTCTCCATAAAGACATTGCATAATTCCGTTTTTAAACTATCTCCGTGTATTTCTGTTTCTTTCCCTGTCATCTGCTCCAGTTGCAACATTCATTTGTATCTTAGTAACCCTCTGTATCACTACAATCTTTATCTCTCACTTTAGTACCATCTATCGCTGTAAAATCGGCCAGCCTCTACACCTGTCCCTATCTCTCTAATCTTCAGCTGCTTCATCTTTCCCCATATTCTGTAAATGAATTTAAAAATATCTCGCTAACCTAGTCTAGCATGCACAGGTCACACTGTCTCTGTAACAAATCCAACCTTGATTTCCTGTATCTGCAACATCTCCAGCCTTATTTTCCTATCTCTGTAACATCGCTAGCCTTGCTTTCCTCTCTAACTGTAACATCTCCATCGTTGCTTCCCTCTCTCTCTGTAACATCTCCAGCCTTGCTTTCCTCTCTGTCACACCTCCAGCCTTGCTTTCCTCTCTGTAACATCTCCAGCCTTGCTTTGCTATCTCTGTAACATCTCCATATTTGCTTTTCTCTCTCTGAAACATCTCCAGCCTTGCTTTCCTCTCTCTGTAATATCTGCAGCCTTGCTTTTCTCTCTCTTTACTATATCCAGCCTTGCTTTCCTATTTCTGTGAAACATCTCTAGCCTTGCTTTCCTCTCTGTACCATCTCCAGCCTTGCTTTCCTTTCTCTCTGTCACATCTCCAGCCTTGCTTTTCTATCTCTGTAACATCTCCAGCCTTGCTTTTCTCTCTCTTTAATATTTCCAGTCATGCTTTCCTATCTCTGTGAAACATCTCCAGCTTTGCTTTTCTCTCTCCCTGTAATATCTTCAGCCTTGTTTTCCCATATCTGTAATATCTCCAGCCATGCTTTCCTCTCTCTGTGTCATCTCCAGCCTTGCTTTTCTCGCTATCTGTAAGATCTCCAGCCTTGCTCTCCTCTCTCTGGGTAACATGTCCAGCCTTGTTTTTCTGTCTCTCCGTAACATCTCCAGCCTTGCTTTCCTGTCTCTTCAACATCTCTAGCCTAGCTTTTCTGTCTCACTGTAACATCTCCTGCCTTGCTTTCCTGTTTCTGTAACATCTCCTGACTTGCTTTCCTCTCTATCTGTAACATCTCCAGACTTGTTTTACCCTCTCTCTGTAACATCTCCTGCCTGGCTTATCTCTCTCTCTGTAATATCTCCTGCCTTGCTTTTCTTTCTCACTCTGACATCTCCTGCATTGCTTTCCTCTCTGTGTAACATCTCCAGCCTTGCTTTTCTGTCTCTGTGTAACATATCCAGCCTTGCTTTGCTATCTCTGTAACATCTCCATCCTTGCTTTCTTCTCTCTCTGTAATTTCTCCTGCCTTGCTTTCCACTCTATCTGTAACATCTCCAGCCATGCTTTCCCCTCTCTCTGTAATATCTCCTGCCTTGCTTTTCTCTCTCTCTGTAACATCTCCAGCCTTGCTTTCCCCTCTCTCTGTAATATCTCCTGCCTTGCTTTTCTCTCTCTCTGTAACATCTCCAGCCTTGCTTTCCTCTCTCTCTGTAACATCTCCAGCCTTGCTTTCTTCACTATCTGTAATAACTCCAGCCTTGCTTTGCTATCTCTGTAACATCTCCAGCCTTGCTTTTCTGTCTCGCTGTAACATCTCAATCCTTGATTTTCTCTCTCTCTTTAACATCTCCAGCCTTGCTATCCTGTCTCTCTGTCACATCTCCAGCCGTGCTCTCCTATCTCTGTAACATCTCCATCCTTGCTTTCTTCTCTCTCTGTAATTTCTCCTGCCTTGCTTTCCTCTCGATCTGTAACATCTCTAGCCTTGCTTTCCCCTCTCTCTGTAATATCTCCTGCCTTGCTTTCCTCTCTCTCTGTAACATCTCCAGCCTTGCCTTCCTCTTTCTCTGTAACATCTCCAGCCTTGCTTTCCTATCTCTGTGAAACATCTCCAGCCTTACTTTTCTTGCTATCTGTAACATCTCCAGCCTTGCACTCCGATCTCTGTAACATCTCCAGCCTTGCACTCGATCTCTGTAACATCTCCAGCCTTGCTTTCCCCTCTCTCTGTAATATCTCCTGCCTTGCTTTTTTGTCTCTGACATCTCCAGCCTTGCTTTCCTCTCTATCTGTAACATCTCCAGCCTTGCTTTATTCACTATCTGTAATATCTCCAGCCTTGCCTTCCTCTCTCTCTGTAACATCTCCAGCCTTGCTTTCCGATCTCTGTGAAACATCTCCAGCCTTGCTTGTCTGTCTATCTGTAACATCTCAAGCCTTGCTTTTCTGTCTCTCTATAACATCTCCAGCCTTGCATTCCTCTCTCTTTAACTTCTCCAGCCTTGCTTTCCTTTCTCTCTGTAATATTTCCAGACTTGCTTTTCTATCTCTGTAACATCTCCGGCCTTGCTTTTCTCTCTCTGACATCTCCAGCCTTGCTCTTCCCTCTCTCTCTAACATCTCGAGCCTTGCTTTTCTGTCTCTCTGTAACATCTCCAGCCTTGCTTTCCAATCTCTGTAACATCTCCAGCCTTGCTTTTCTGTCTCTCTGTAACATCTCCAGCCTTGCTTTCCTCTCTCTGTGTAACATCTCGAGCCTTGCTTTTCTGTCTCTCTGTAACATCTCAAGTCTTGCTTTGATATCTCTGTGACATCTCCAGCCTTGCTTTTCTGTCTCTGTGTAACATATCCAGCCTTGCTTTTCTATCTCTCTGTCACATCTCCAGCCGTACTCTCCTATCTCTGTAACATCTCCAGCCTTGCTTTCCCCTCTCTCTGTAATATCTCCTGCCTTGCTTTTCTCTCTCTCTGTAACATCTCCAGCCTTGCTTTCCTCTCTCTCTGTAACATCTCCAGCCTTGCTTTCTTCACTATCTGTAATAACTCCAGCCTTGCTTTGCTATCTCTGTAACATCTCCAGCCTTGCTTTTCTGTCTCGCTGTAACATCTCAATCCTTGATTTTCTCTCTCTCTTTAACATCTCCAGCCTTGCTATCCTGTCTCTCTGTCACATCTCCAGCCGTGCTCTCCTATCTCTGTAACATCTCCATCCTTGCTTTCTTCTCTCTCTGTAATTTCTCCTGCCTTGCTTTCCTCTCGATCTGTAACATCTCTAGCCTTGCTTTCCCCTCTCTCTGTAATATCTCCTGCCTTGCTTTCCTCTCTCTCTGTAACATCTCCAGCCTTGCCTTCCTCTTTCTCTGTAACATCTCCAGCCTTGCTTTCCTATCTCTGTGAAACATCTCCAGCCTTACTTTTCTTGCTATCTGTAACATCTCCAGCCTTGCACTCCGATCTCTGTAACATCTCCAGCCTTGCACTCGATCTCTGTAACATCTCCAGCCTTGCTTTCCCCTCTCTCTGTAATATCTCCTGCCTTGCTTTTTTGTCTCTGACATCTCCAGCCTTGCTTTCCTCTCTATCTGTAACATCTCCAGCCTTGCTTTATTCACTATCTGTAATATCTCCAGCCTTGCCTTCCTCTCTCTCTGTAACATCTCCAGCCTTGCTTTCCTATCTCTGTGAAACATCTCCAGCCTTGCTTGTCTGTCTATCTGTAACATCTCAAGCCTTGCTTTTCTGTCTCTCTATAACATCTCCAGCCTTGCATTCCTCTCTCTTTAACTTCTCCAGCCTTGCTTTCCTTTCTCTCTGTAATATTTCCAGACTTGCTTTTCTATCTCTGTAACATCTCCGGCCTTGCTTTTCTCTCTCTGACATCTCCAGCCTTGCTCTTCCCTCTCTCTCTAACATCTCGAGCCTTGCTTTTCTGTCTCTCTGTAACATCTCCAGCCTTGCTTTCCAATCTCTGTAACATCTCCAGCCTTGCTTTTCTTTCTCTCTGTAACATCTCCTGCCTTGCTTTCCTCTCTCTGTGTAACATCTCGAGCCTTGCTTTTCTGTCTCTCTGTAACATCTCAAGTCTTGCTTTGATATCTCTGTGACATCTCCAGCCTTGCTTTTCTGTCTCTCTGTAAGATCTCCAGCCTTGCTTTTCTATCTCTCTGTCACATCTCCAGCCGTACTCTCCTATCTCTGTAACATCTCCAGCCTTGCTTTCCTCTCTCTCTGTAATATCTCCGGCCTTGCTTTCCTCTCTCTCTGTAACATCTCCAGCCTTGCTTTCCCCTCTCTCTGTAATATCTCCTGCCTTGCTTTTCTGTCTCTCTGTTACATCTCCAGCCGTGCTCTCCTATCTCTGTAACATCTCCATCCTTGCTTTCTTCTCTCTCTGTAATTTCTCCTGCCTTGCTTTCCTCTCGATCTGTAACATCT
This sequence comes from Chiloscyllium plagiosum, assembly GCF_037043375.1. Lineage (NCBI taxonomy): Eukaryota > Metazoa > Chordata > Chondrichthyes > Orectolobiformes > Hemiscylliidae > Chiloscyllium > Chiloscyllium plagiosum. The sequence goes on along the minus strand of NW_028270185.1, from coordinate 38,825,595 downwards.
CCAGCCATGCTTTCCTCTCTCTCTGTAATATCTCCTGCCTTGCTTTTCTCTTTCTCTGTAACATCTCCAGCCTTGCTTTCCCCTCTCTCTGTAATATCTCCTGCCTTGCTTTTCTCTCTCTGTAACATCTCCAGCCTTGCTTTCCTCTCTCTCTGTAACATCTCCAGCCTTGCTTTCTTCACTATCTGTAATAACTCCAGCCTTGCTTTGCACTCTCTCCGTAACATCTCCAGCCTTGCTTTACTCTCCAGCTGTAATAACTCCAGCCTTGCTTTGCTCTCTCTCTGTAACATCTCCAGCCTTGCTTTCCCCTCTCTCTGTAATATCTCCTGCCTTGCTTTTCTGTCTCTCTGTTACATCTCCAGCCGTGCTCTCCTATCTCTGTAACATCTCCATCCTTGCTTTCTTCTCTCTCTGTAATTTCTCCTGCCTTGCTTTCCTCTCGATCTGTAACATCTCCAGCCATGCTTTCCTCTCTCTCTGTAATATCTCCTGCCTTGCTTTTCTCTTTCTCTGTAACATCTCCAGCCTTGCTTTCCCCTCTCTCTGTAATATCTCCTGCCTTGCTTTTCTCTCTCTGTAACATCTCCAGCCTTGCTTTCCTCTCTCTCTGTAACATCTCCAGCCTTGCTTTCTTCACTATCTGTAATAACTCCAGCCTTGCTTTGCACTCTCTCCGTAACATCTCCAGCCTTGCTTTACTCTCCAGCTGTAATAACTCCAGCCTTGCCTTCCTCTTTCTCTGTAACATCTCCAGCCTTGCTTTCCTATCTCTGTGAAACATCTCCAGCCTTACTTTTCTCGCTATCTGTAACATCTCCAGCTTTGCACCCGATCTCTGTAACATCTCCAGCCTTGCTTTCCCCTCTCTCTGTAATATCACCTGCCTTGCTTTTTTGTCTCTGACATCTCCAGCCTTGCTTTCCTCTCTATCTGTAACATCTCCAGCCTTGCTTTCTTCACTATCTGTAATATCTGCAGCCTTGCCTTCCTCTCTCTCTGTAACATCTCCAGCCTTGCTTTGCTATCTCTGTGACATCTCCAGCCTTGCTTTTCTGTCTCTCTGTAAGATCTCCAACCTTGCTTTTCTGTCTCTCTGTCACATCTCCAGCCTTGCTTTTCTGTCTCTCTGTCACATCTCCAGCCGTGCTCTCCTATCTCTGTAACACCTCCTGCCTTGCTTTTCTTTCTCTCTCTAATATCTCCCGCCTTGCATTCCTCCCTCTGTGACATCTCCAGCCTTGCATTCCTTTCTTTCTGTAATTTCTCCAGCCTTGCTTTTCTATCTCTGTAACATCTCCAGCCTTGCTTTCCTATCTCTGTGAATCATCTCCAGGCAAGCTTTTCTCTCTCTCTCTGACATCTCCAACCTTGCTTTCCTCTCTCTGTGTCATCTCCAGCCTTGCTGTTCTCTCTCTCTCTCTCTGACATCTCCAGCCTTGCCTTCCTCTCTCTCTGTAACATCTCCAGCCTTGCTTTCCGATCTCTGTGAAACATCTCCAGCCTTGATTTTCTCTCTCTCTTTAACATCTCCAGCCTTGCTTTTCTCTCTCTCTCTGACATCTCCAGACTTGCTTTTCTCTCTCTCTCTGACATCTCCAGCCTTGCATTCCTATCTCTGTGAAACATCTCCAGCCTTGCTTTTCTCTCTCTGCGTAATATCTCCAGCCTTGTTTTCCCATATCTGTAATATCTCCAGCCTTGCTTTTCTCTCTCTTTCTGACATCTCCAGCCTTGCTTTCCTTTTTCTCTGTCACATCTCCAGCCTTGCTTTTCTATCTCTGGAGCATCTCCATATTTGCTTTTCTCTCTCTAAAACATCTCCAGCCTTGCTTTTCTCTCTCTTTTTAACATCTCCAGCCTTGCTTTCCTCTCCCTGTAACATCAGCAGCCTTGCATTTCTCTCTCTGTAACATCTCCAGCCTTACTTTTCTCTCTCTTTAATATCTCTAGCCTTGCCTTCCTATCTCTGTGAAACATCTCTAGCCTTGCTTTCCTCTCTATCTGTAACATCTCCAGCCTTGCTTTCCCCTCTCTCTGTAATATCTCCTGCCTTGCGTTTCTCTACCTCTGACAACTCCAGCCTTGCTTTCCTCTCTATCTGTAACATCTCCAGCCTTGCTTTCCTTTCTCTCTGTAACATCTCCAGCCTTGCTTTCCTCTCTATCTGTAACATCTCCAGCCTTGCTTTCCTTTCTCTCTGTAACATCTCCAGCCTTGCTTTCCTCTCTATCTGTAACATCTCCAGCCTTGCTTTCCCCTCTCTCTGTAATATCTCCTGCCTTGCTTTTCTCTACCTCTGACAACTCCAGCCTTGCTTTCCTCTCTATCTGTAACATCTCCAGCCTTGCTTTCCTTTCTCTCTGTAACATCTCCAGCCTTGCTTTCCTCTCTATCTGTAACATCTCCAGCCTTGCTTTCCCCTCTCTCTGTAATATCTCCTGCCTTGCTTTTCTCTACCTCTGACAACTCCAGCCTTGCTTTCCTCTCTATCTGTAACATCTCCAGCCTTGCTTTCCTTTCTCTTTGTAACATCTCCAGCCTTGCTTTCCTCTCTATCTGTAACATCTCCAGCCTTGCTTTCCCCTCTCTCTGTAATATCTCCTGCCTTGCTTTTCTCTACCTCTGACAACTCCAGCCTTGCTTTCCTCTCTATCTGAAACATCTCCAGCCTTGCTTTCCTCACTATCTGTAATAACTCCAGACTTGCTGTGCTCTCTCTCTGTAACATCTCCAGCCTTGTTTTACCCTCTCTCTGTAATATCTCCTGCGTTGCTTTTCTCTCGCTCTGTAATATCGCCAGCCTTGCTTTCTTCTCTCTCTGTAATTTCTCCTGCCTTGCTTTCCTCTCGATCTGTAACATCTCCAGCCATGCTTTCCTCTCTCTCTGTAATATCTCCTGCCTTGCTTTTCTCTTTCTCTGTAACATCTCCAGCCTTGCTTTCCCCTCTCTCTGTAATATCTCCTGCCTTGCTTTTCTCTCTCTGTAACATCTCCAGCCTTGCTTTCCTCTCTCTCTGTAACATCTCCAGCCTTGCTTTCTTCACTATCTGTAATAACTCCAGCCTTGCTTTGCACTCTCTCCGTAACATCTCCAGCCTTGCTTTACTCTCCAGCTGTAATAACTCCAGCCTTGCCTTCCTCTTTCTCTGTAACATCTCCAGCCTTGCTTTCCTATCTCTGTGAAACATCTCCAGCCTTACTTTTCTCGCTATCTGTAACATCTCCAGCTTTGCACCCGATCTCTGTAACATCTCCAGCCTTGCTTTCCCCTCTCTCTGTAATATCACCTGCCTTGCTTTTTTGTCTCTGACATCTCCAGCCTTGCTTTCCTCTCTATCTGTAACATCTCCAGCCTTGCTTTCTTCACTATCTGTAATATCTGCAGCCTTGCCTTCCTCTCTCTCTGTAACATCTCCAGCCTTGCTTTGCTATCTCTGTGACATCTCCAGCCTTGCTTTTCTGTCTCTCTGTAAGATCTCCAACCTTGCTTTTCTGTCTCTCTGTCACATCTCCAGCCTTGCTTTTCTGTCTCTCTGTCACATCTCCAGCCGTGCTCTCCTATCTCTGTAACACCTCCTGCCTTGCTTTTCTTTCTCTCTCTAATATCTCCCGCCTTGCATTCCTCCCTCTGTGACATCTCCAGCCTTGCATTCCTTTCTTTCTGTAATTTCTCCAGCCTTGCTTTTCTATCTCTGTAACATCTCCAGCCTTGCTTTCCTATCTCTGTGAATCATCTCCAGGCAAGCTTTTCTCTCTCTCTCTGACATCTCCAACCTTGCTTTCCTCTCTCTGTGTCATCTCCAGCCTTGCTGTTCTCTCTCTCTCTCTCTGACATCTCCAGCCTTGCCTTCCTCTCTCTCTGTAACATCTCCAGCCTTGCTTTCCGATCTCTGTGAAACATCTCCAGCCTTGATTTTCTCTCTCTCTTTAACATCTCCAGCCTTGCTTTTCTCTCTCTCTCTGACATCTCCAGACTTGCTTTTCTCTCTCTCTCTGACATCTCCAGCCTTGCATTCCTATCTCTGTGAAACATCTCCAGCCTTGCTTTTCTCTCTCTGCGTAATATCTCCAGCCTTGTTTTCCCATATCTGTAATATCTCCAGCCTTGCTTTTCTCTCTCTTTCTGACATCTCCAGCCTTGCTTTCCTTTTTCTCTGTCACATCTCCAGCCTTGCTTTTCTATCTCTGGAGCATCTCCATATTTGCTTTTCTCTCTCTAAAACATCTCCAGCCTTGCTTTTCTCTCTCTTTTTAACATCTCCAGCCTTGCTTTCCTCTCCCTGTAACATCAGCAGCCTTGCATTTCTCTCTCTGTAACATCTCCAGCCTTACTTTTCTCTCTCTTTAATATCTCTAGCCTTGCCTTCCTATCTCTGTGAAACATCTCTAGCCTTGCTTTCCTCTCTATCTGTAACATCTCCAGCCTTGCTTTCCCCTCTCTCTGTAATATCTCCTGCCTTGCGTTTCTCTACCTCTGACAACTCCAGCCTTGCTTTCCTCTCTATCTGTAACATCTCCAGCCTTGCTTTCCTTTCTCTCTGTAACATCTCCAGCCTTGCTTTCCTCTCTATCTGTAACATCTCCAGCCTTGCTTTCCTTTCTCTCTGTAACATCTCCAGCCTTGCTTTCCTCTCTATCTGTAACATCTCCAGCCTTGCTTTCCCCTCTCTCTGTAATATCTCCTGCCTTGCTTTTCTCTACCTCTGACAACTCCAGCCTTGCTTTCCTCTCTATCTGTAACATCTCCAGCCTTGCTTTCCTTTCTCTCTGTAACATCTCCAGCCTTGCTTTCCTCTCTATCTGTAACATCTCCAGCCTTGCTTTCCCCTCTCTCTGTAATATCTCCTGCCTTGCTTTTCTCTACCTCTGACAACTCCAGCCTTGCTTTCCTCTCTATCTGTAACATCTCCAGCCTTGCTTTCCTTTCTCTTTGTAACATCTCCAGCCTTGCTTTCCTCTCTATCTGTAACATCTCCAGCCTTGCTTTCCCCTCTCTCTGTAATATCTCCTGCCTTGCTTTTCTCTACCTCTGACAACTCCAGCCTTGCTTTCCTCTCTATCTGAAACATCTCCAGCCTTGCTTTCCTCACTATCTGTAATAACTCCAGACTTGCTGTGCTCTCTCTCTGTAACATCTCCAGCCTTGTTTTACCCTCTCTCTGTAATATCTCCTGCGTTGCTTTTCTCTCGCTCTGTAATATCGCCAGCCTTGCTTTTTCTTTCTCTCTCTTACATTTCCAGCCTTGCTTTTCTGTCTCTGTGTAACACCTCCAGCCTTGCTTTTCTCTCTGTGTGTAACATCTCCAGCCTTGCTTTGCTATCTCTGTAACATCTCCAGCCTTGCTTTTCTCTCTGTGTGTAACATCTCCAGCCTTGCTTTTCTGTGTCTCTGTAACATCTCCAGCCTTGCTTTGCTATCTCTGTAACATCTCCAGCCTTGCTTTACTGTCTCTCTGTAACATATCCAGCCGTGCTCTCCTATCTCTGTATCATCTCCAGCCTTGTTTCCCCTCTCTCTGAAATAACTCCAGCCTTGATTTGCTCTCTCTCCGTAACATCTCCAGCCTTGCCTTCCTATCTCTATGAAACATTTCCAGCCTTGCTTTTCTCTCTCTCTTTAACATCTCCAGCCTTGCTTTTCTCGCTATCTGTATCATCTCCAGCCGTGCTCTCCGATCTCTGTAACATCTCTAGTCTTGCTTTCCCCTCTCTCTGTAAGATCTCCTGCCTTGCTTTCCTCTCTATCTGCAACATCTCCAGCCTTGCTTTCTTCACTATCTGTAATATCTCCAGCCTTGCTGTGCTCTCTCTCTGTAACATCTCCAGGCTTGCTTTTCTCTCTCTTTAATATCTCCAGCCTTACTTTCCTATTTCTGTGAAACATCTCTAGCCTTGCTTTTCTCTCTGTAACATCTCCAGCCTTGCTTTCCTTTCTCTCTGTCACATCTCCAGCCTTGCTTTTCTATCTCTGTAACATCTCCTGCCTTGCTTCCCTATCTCTGTGAAACATCTCCAGCCTTGCTTTTCTCTCTCCATGTAATATCTCCAGCCTTGTTTTCCCATATCTGTAATATCTCCAGCCTTGCTTTCCTCTCTCTGTGTCATCTCCAGCCTTGCTTTTCTCGCTATCTGTAACATCTCCAGCCTTGATTTCCTTTCTATGGCTAACATCTCCAGTCTTGTTTTTCTGTCTCTCCGTAATATCTCCAGCCTTGCATTCCTGTCACTGTAACATCTCCAGCCTTGCTTTTCTGTCTCAATGTACCATCCCCAGCCTTGCTTTCCTTTCTCTCTGTGACATCTCCAGCCTTGCTTTACCCTCTCTCTGTAATATCTCCTGCCTTGCTTTTCTTTCTCTCCCGGACATCTCCTGCCTTGCTTTCCTCTCTTTGTGTACTATCTCCAGCCTTGCTTTTCTGTCTCTCTGTAACATCTCAAAACTTGCTTTCCTCCCTCTGTGTCACATCTCCAGCCTTGCTTTCCTATCTGTGTAACATCTCCAGCTTTGCTTTCCTCTCTCTATGTAATATCTCCTGCCTTGCTTTTCTCTCTATCTGTAACAACTCCAGCCTTGCTTTCCTGTCTCTCTGTCACATCTCCAGCCTTGCTCTCCTATCTGTGTAACATCTCCAGCTTTGCTTTCCCCTCTCTCTGTAATATCTCCAGCATTGCTTTTCTCTCTCTATATAACATCTCGAGACTTGCTTTCCGCTCTCTATGTAATATCTCCTGCCTTGCTTTTCTCTCTCTCTGTAACATCTCCATTTTTGCTTTCCCCTCTCTCTGGAATAACTCCAGCCTTGCTTTGCTCTCTCTCTGTAACATCTCCAGCCTTGCCTTCCTCTCTCTCTGTAACATCTCCAGCCTTGCTTTCCTATCTCTGTGAAACATCTCCAGCCTTGTTTTCCTCTCTCTCTTTAACATCTCCAGCCTTGCTTTTCTCGCTATCTGTAACATCTCCAGCCTTGCTCTCTGATCTCTGTACCATCTCCGGCCTTGCTTTCCCCTCTCTCTGTAATATCTCTTGCCTTGCTTTTCTCTCTCTCTGTAACATTTCCAGCCTTGCTTTTCTCTCTCTCTCTGACATCTCCAGCCTTGCTTTCCTCTCTATCTGTAACATCTACAGCCTTGCTTTCTTCACTATCTGTAATATCTCCAGCCTTGCCTTCCTCTCTCTCTGTAACATCTCCAGCCTTGCTTTCCTATCTCTGTGAAACATCTCCAGCATTGCTTTTCTCTCTCTCTTTAACATCCCAGCCTTGCCTTTCTGTATCTCTGTAACATCTCCAGCCTTGCCTTCCTATATCTGTAACATCTCCAGCCGTCCTCTCCTATCTCTGTAACATCTCCAGCCTTGCATTTCTTTCTCTCTCCAACATCAACAGCCTTGCTTTTCTTTCACTCTCTAATATCTCCAGCCTTGCTTTCCTCTCTCTGTAACATCCCCAGACTTGCTTTTCTCTCTCTCCGTAATATCTCCAGGCTTGTTTTCCCATATCTGTAATATCTCCAGCATGGCTTTTCTCTCTCTCTCTCTGACAACTCCAGCCTTGCTCTTCTCTCTATCTGTAACATCGCCAGCCTTGTTTTTCTGTCTCTCTGTAACATCTCCAGCCTTGCTTTCCAATCTCTGTAACTTCTCCAGCCTTGCTTTTCTGTCTCTCTGTAACATCTCCAGCCTTGCCTTCCGTTCTATCTGTAACATCTCCAGCCTTGCTTTCCTTTCTCTCTGTGACATCTCCAGCCTTGCTTTTCTCTCTCTGTGTAACATCTCCAGCCTTGTTTTTCTCTCTCTGTGTAACATCTCCAGCATTGCTTTGCTATCTCTGTAACATCTCCAACCTTGCTTTTCTGTCTCTCTGCAACATCTCCAGCCTTGCTTTGCTCTCTCTCCGTAACATCTCCATGCTTGCCTTCCTCTCTCTCTGTAACATCTCCAGCCTTGCTTTCCTATCTCTGTGAAACATCTCCAGCCTTGCTTTTCTCGCTATTTGTAATATCTCAAGCCTTGCTCTTCGATCTCTGTAACATCTCCAGCCTTGCTTTCCCCTCTCTCTGTAATATCTCCTGCCTTGCTTTTCTCTCTCTCTCTCTGACATCTCCAGCCTTGCTTTCCTCTCTATCTGCAACATCTCCAGCCTTGCTTTCTTCACTATCTGTAATTTCTCCAGCCTTGTTTTCCTCTCTCTGTAACATCTCCAGCCTTGCTTTCCTTTCTCTCTATGACACCTCCAGCCTTGCTTTTCTCTCTCTGTGTAACATCTCCTGCCTTGCTTTTCTCTCTCTGTGTAACATCTCCGGCCTTGCTTTTCTGTCTCTCTGCAACATCTCCAGCCTTGCTTTGCTCTCTCTCCGTAACATCTCCATGCTTGCCTTCCTCTCTCTCTGTATCATCTCCAGCCTTGCTTTCCTATCTCTGTGAAACATCTCCAGCCTTGCCTTTCTCGCTATTTGTAATATCTCCAGCCTTGCTCTCTGATCTCTGTAACATCTCCAGCCTTGCTTTCCTTTCTCTCTGTAACATCTCCAGCCGTGCTTTCCCCTCTCTCTGTAATATCTCCTGCCTTGCTTTTCTCTACCTCTGACAACTCCAGCCTTGCTTTCCTCTCTATCTGAAACATCTCCAGCCTTGCTTTCCTCACTATCTGTAATAACTCCAGACTTGCTGTGCTCTCTCTCTGTAACATCTCCAGCCTTGCTTTCCTTTCTCTCTGTGACATCTCCAGCCTTGTTTCCCTCTCTCTGTAATATCTCCTGCGTTGCTTTTCTCTCTCTCTGTAATATCTCCAGCCTTGCTTTTCTGTCTCTCTGTAACATCTCCAGCCTTGCTTTTCTGTGTCTCTGTAACATCTCCAGCCTTGCTTTTCTGTGTCTCTGTAACATCTCCAGCCTTGCTTTACTGTCTCTCTGTAACATCTCCAGCCGTGCTCTCCTATCTCTGTATCATCTCCAGCCTTGTTATCCCCTCTCTCTGAAATAACTCCAGCCTTGATTTGCTCTCTCCGTAACATCTCCAGCCTTGCCTTCCTATCTCTGTGAAACATTTCCAGCCTTGCTTTTCTCTCTCTCTTTAACATCTCCAGCCTTGCTTTTCTCGCTATCTGTATCATCTCCAGCCGTGCTCTCCGATCTCTGTAACATCTCTAGTCTTGCTTTCCCCTCTCTCTGTAACATCTCCAGCCTTGCTTTTCTCTCTCGCTCTCTGACATCTCCAGCCTTGCTTTCTTCACTATCTGTAATATCTCCAGCCTTGCTGTGCTCTCTCTCTGTAACATCTCCAGCCTTGCTGTGCTCTCTCTCCGTAACATCTCCAGCCTTGCTTTCCTATCTCTGTGAAACATCTCCAGCCTTGCTTTCTTTTCTCTCTGTAACACCTCCAGCCTTGCTTTTCTCTCTCTGTGTAACATCTCCAGCATTGCTTTGCTATCTCTGTAACATCTCCAGCCTTGCTTTTCTGTCTCTCTGTAACATCTCCAACCTTGCTTTTCTGTCTCTCTGCAATATCTCCAGCCTTGCTTTGCTCTCTCTCCGTAACTTCTCCATGCTTGCCTTCCTCTCTCTCTGTAACAACTCCAGCCTTGCTTTGCTATCTCTGTAACATCTCCAGCCTTGCTTTTCTGTCTCTCTGCAACATCTCCAGACTTGCTTTGCTCTCTCTCCGTAACTTCTCCATGCTTGCCTTCCTCTCTCTCTGTGACATCTCCAGCCTTGCTTCCCTATATCTGTGAAACATCTCCAGCCTTGCTTTCCTTTCTCTCTGTCACATCTCCAGCCTTGCTTTTCTCTCTCTATGTAACACCTCCAGCCTTGCTTTTCTCTCTCTGTGTAACATCTCCAGCCTTGCATTGCTATCTCTGTAACATCTCCAGCCTTGCTTTTCTCTCTTCACGTAATATCTCCAGCCTTGTTTTCCCATATCTGTAATATCTCCAGCCTTGCTTTCTTCTCTCTGTGTCATCTCAAGCCTTGCTTTTCTCGCTATCTGTAACATCTCCAGCCTTGATTTCCTTTCTATGGGTAACATCTCCAGTCTTGTTTTTCTGTCTCTCCGTAATATCTCCAGGCTTGTTTTCATATATCTGTAATATCTCTAGCCTTGCTTTTCTCTCTCTCTCTGACATCTCCAGCCTTGCTCTTCTCTCTATCTGTAACATCGCCAGCCTTGTTTTTCTGTCTCTCTGTAACATCTCCAGCCTTGCTTTCCAATCTCTGTAACTTCTCCAGCCTTGCTTTTCTGTCTCTCTGTAACATCTCCAGCCTTGCATTCCTCTCTATCTGTAACATCTCCAGCCTTGCTGTCCTCACTATCTATAATACCTCCAGCCTTGCTGTGCTCTCTCTCTCTGTAACATCTCCAGCCTTGCATTCCTCTCTATCTGTAACATCTCCAGCCTTGCTTTCCTTTCTCTCTGTGACATCTCCAGCCTTGCTTTTCTCTCTCTGTGTAACATCTCCAGCCTTGCTTTTCTCTCTCTGTGTAACATCTCCAGCCTTGCTTTTCTGTCTCTCTGCAACATCTCCAGCCTTGCTTTGCTCTCTCTCCGTAACATCTCCATGCTTGCCTTCCTCTCTCTCTGTAACATCTCCAGTCTTGCTTTCCTATCTCTGTGTAACATCTCCAGCCTTGCTTGTCTGTCTCTCTGTAACATCTCCAGCCTTGCTTTCCTATATCTGTGACATCTCCAGCCGTCCTCTCCTATCTCTGTAACATCTCCGGCCTTGCATTTCTTACTCTCTCGTACATCTACAGCCTTCCTTTTCTTTCTCTCTCTAATATCTCCAGCCTTGCATTCCTCTCTCTGTAACATCTCCAGCCTTGCTTTCCTTTCACTCTGTCATATATCCAGCCTTGCTTTCCTATCTCTGTGAAACATCTCCAGACTTGCTTTTCTCTCTCTCTGTAATATCTCCAGCCTTGCTTTTCTCTCTCTCTCTGACATCTCCAGCCTTGCTCTTCTCTCTGTCTGTAACATCTCCAGCCTTGTTTTTCTGTCTCTCTGTAACATCTGCAGCCTTGCTTTCCAATCTCTGTAACATCTCCAGCCTTGCTTTTCTGTCTCTCTGCAACATCTCCAGCCTTGCTTTGCTCTCTCTCCGTAACCTCTCCATGCTTGCCTTCCTCTCTCTCTGTAACATCTCCAGCCTTGCTTTCCTATATCTGTGACATCTCCAGCCGTCCTCTCCTATCTCTGTAACATCTCCAGCCTTGCTTTTCTGTCTCTCTTTAATATCTCCAGCCTTGCTTTCCTATCTCTGCGAAACATCTCCAGACTTACTTTTCTCTCTCTCCGTAATATCTCCAGCCTTGTTTTTCCATATCTGTAATATCTCCATCCTTGCTTTTCTCTCTCTCTCTCTGACATCTCCAGCCTTGCTCTTCTCTCTGTCTGTAACATCTCCAGCCTTGTTTTTCTGTCTCTCTGTAACATCTGCAGCCTTGATTTCCAATCTCTGTAACATCTCCAGCCTTGCTTTTCTGTCTCTCTGTAACATCTCCAGCCTTGCTTTCCTGTCTCTGTAACATCTCCACCCTTGCTTTCCTGTCTCTGTAACATCTCCAGCCGTGCTTTCCCCTCTCTCTGTAATATCTCCTGCCTTGCTTTTCTCTCCCTCTGACATTTCCAGCCTTGCTTTCCTCTCTATCTGTAACATCTCCAGCCTTGCTTTCCCAACTATCTGTAATAACTCCAGCCTTGCTGTGCTCTCTCTCTGTAACATCTCCAGCCTTGCTTTTCTTTCTCTCTGTGACATCTCCAGCCTTGCTCTTCTCTCTGTCTGTAACATCTCCAGCCTTGTTTTTCTGTCTCTCTGTAACATCTGCAGCCTTGATTTCCAATCTCTGTAACATCTCCAGCCTTGCTTTTCTGTCTCTCTGTAACATCTCCAGCCTTGCTTTCCTGTCTCTGTAACATCTCCACCCTTGCTTTCCTGTCTCTGTAACATCTCCAGCCGTGCTTTCCCCTCTCTCTGTAATATCTCCTGCCTTGCTTTTCTCTCCCTCTGACATCTCCAGCCTTGCTTTCCTCTCTATCTGTAACATCTCCAGCCTTGCTTTCCCAACTATCTGTAATAACTCCAGCCTTGCTGTGCTCTCTCTCTGTAACATCTCCAGCCTTGCCTTCCTCTCTCTCTGTAACATCTCCAGCCTTGCTTTTCTTTCTCTCTGTAATATCTCCAGCCTTGCTTTGCTATCTCTGTAACATCTCCAGCCTTGCTTTTCTGTCTCTCTGTAACATCTCCAGCCTTGCTTTTCTGTCTCTCTGTAATATCTCCAGCCTTGCTTTGCTATCTCTGTAACATCTCCAGCCTTGCTTTTCTGTCTCTCTGTAACATCTCCAGCCTTGCTTTTCTGTCTGTCTGTAACATCTCCAGCCTTGCTTTGCTTTCTCTCCGTAACATCTCCTGCCTTGCTTTTCTCTCTCTGTCTGACATCTCCAGCATTGCTTTCGTCTCTCTTTGTAACATCTCTAGCCTTGCTTTCTTCACTATCTGTAATAACTCAAGACTTGCTTTGCTCTCTCTCAGTTACATCTTCAGCCTTGCTTTTCTCTCTCTCTTTAACGTCTGCAGGCTTGCTCTCCTATCTCTGTAACATCTCCAGCCTTGCTTTCCACTCTCTCTATAATATCTCCTGCCCTGCTTTTCTATCTCTCTGTAACATCTCCAGCCTTGCTTTTCTATGTCTATCCGACATCTCCAGCCTTGCTTTCCTCTCTATCTGTTAGATTTCCAGCCTTGCTTTCTTCACTATCTGTAATATCTCCAGCATTGCCTTCCTCTCTCACTATAACATCTCTAGCCTTGCTTTGCTGTCTCTGTAACATCTCCAGCCTTGCTTTTCTGTCTCTCTGTTACATCTCCAGCCTTGCTTTCCTCTCTCTGTGTCACATCTCCAGCCTTGCTTTTCTGTCTCTCTGTAACATTTCCAGCCTTGCGTTGCTATCTCTGTAACACCTCCAGCCTTGCTTTTCTCTCTGTGTGTAACATCTCCAGCCTTGCTTTCCTCTCTGTGTAACATCTCCAGCCTTGCTTTTCTGTGTCTCTGTAACATCTCCAGCCGTGCTCTCCGATCTCTGTAACATCTCTAGCCTTGCTTTCCCCTCTCTCTGTAATATCTCCGGCTTTGGTTTTCTCTCTCTCTGTAACATCTCCAGCCTTGATTTCTTCACTATCTGTAATATCTCCAACCTTGCTTTTCTATCTCTGTAACATCTCCAGCCTTGCTTTCCTATATCTGTAACATCTCCAGCCGTCCTCTTCTATCTCTGTAACATCTCCAGCCTTGCATTTCTTTCTCTCTCTAATATCTCCAGCCTTGCTTTCCTCTCTCTGTAACATGTTGTTTTGAAAAATTCTCAAGGTCAGGGACCAGGCTCGCAGGAAAGTAGTCTGAGACAGAACAAACAGCCAAGAGGCGAGTCTGCTAGAATATAAGTGTTTTATTCCCCGCAGCGTCGCCACAACCAGGTCTCGTACTTACAACGGGTCTGGTTTATCCTCACTCTCCGTGTTACCGGAACTGGGAGCCGTCAGTTCTCGTAGAGCGGTTGCCAACAACCCACGCTCGGCGGTTAAACGTAACCCCGGAGCAGACTCAACCGAACTGGAGAATTTTCCAGCTGATATACTCTTTTCCAGATATAAACATTCATGTGAACAGCAGAGCAAGGCTAAAAACACATTCCATTCTGACAGATAAGAAGAAGGAGTGTAATAAGATTCACACGGGACTAAGCAACACCTTAGATTCACACATGTATTGGGACATAATTTTAACTCTTTCACCACACATCTCCAGCCTTGCTTTCCTTTCTCTATGTAATATCTCCAGCATTTCTTTTCTCTCTCTTTAATATCTCCAGCCTTGTTTTCCTCTATCTGTAACATCTCCAGCCTTGCTTTCCTTTCTCTCTGTAATATCTCCAGCATTGCTTCTCTATCTGTAACATCTCCAGCCTTGCTTTTCTCACTTTTTAATATCTCCAGCCTTGCCTTCCTCTCTATCTGTAACATCTTCAGCCTTGCTTTCCTTTCTCTCTGTGACATCTCCAGCCTTGCTTTTCTCTCTCTGTGTAACATCTCCTGCCTTGCTTTTCTCTCTCTGTGTAACATCTCCGGCCTTGCTTTGCGATCTCTGTAACATCTCCAGCCTTGCTTTTCTGTCTCTCTGTAACATCTCCAGCCTTGCTTTGCTATCTCTGTAACATCTCCAGCCTTGCTTTTCTGTCTCTCTGTAACATCTCCAGCCTTGCTTTGCTCTCTCTCCGTAACATCTCCTGCCTTGCTTTGCTTTCTCTCCGTAACATCTCCTGCGTTGCTTTTCTCTCTCTGTCTGACATCTCCAGCATTGCTTTCGTCTCTCTTTGTAACATCTCCAGCCTTGCTTTCTTCACTATCTGTCATAACTCAAGACTTGCTTTGCTCTGTCTCGGTTACATCTTCAGCCTTGCTTTTCTCTCTCTCTTTAACGTCTGCAGCCTTGCTCTCCTATCTCTGTAACATCTCCAGCCTTGCTGTCCTCTCTATCTGTAATATCTCCAGCCTTGCCTTCCTCTCTCTCTGTAACATCTCTAGCCTTGCTTTGCTATCTCTGTGAAACATCTCCAGCCTTGCTTTTCTCTCTCTCTTTCACATCTCCAGCCTTGCTTTTCTCGCTATCTGTAACATCTCCTGCCTTGCTTTTCTCTCTCTCTCTCTTTCCTCTCTCTGTAACATCTCCAGCCTTGCTTTCCTTTCACTCTGTCATATATCCAGCCTTGCTTTTCTATCTCTGTAACATCTCCAGGCTTGCTTTTCTGTCTCTCTTTAATATCTCCAGCCTTGCTTTTCTCTCTCTGTGTAAAATCTCGTGCCCTGCGTTTCCCTCTCTCCAGCCTTGCTTTTCTCTGTCTATCCGACATCTCCAGCCTTGCTTTCCTCTCTATCTGTTAGATTTCCAGCCTTGCTTTCTTCACTATCTGTAAAATCTCCAGCATTGCCTTCCTCTCTCACTGTAACATCTCCAGCCTTGCTTTGCTGTCTCTGTAACATCTCCAGCCTTGTTTTCCTCTCTCTGTGTAACATCTCCAGCCTTGCTTTTCTCTCTATCTGCAACATCTCCAGCCTTGATTTCTTCACTATCTGTAATATCTCCAACCTTGCCTTCCTCTCTCTGTAACATCTCCAGCCTTGCTTTCCTTTCTCTCAGTCATATATCCAGCCTTGCTTTTCTATCTCTGTAACATCTCCAGCCTTGCTTTCCTATATCTGTAACATCTCCAGCCGTCCTCTCCTATCTCTGTAACATCTCCAGCCTTGCATTTCTTTCTCTCTCGTACATCTACAGCCTTGCATTTCTTTCTCTCTCGTACATCTACAGCCTTGCTTTCCTTTCTCTCTATAATATCTCAAGCATTGCTTTTCTATCTCTGTAACTTCTCCAGCCTTGCTTTCCTGTCTCTGTGAAACATCCCCAGACTTGTTTTTCTCTCTCTCCGTAATATCTCCAGCCTTGTTTTCCCATATCTGTAATATCTCCAGCTTTGCTTTTCTCTCTCTCTCTGACATCTCCAGCCTTGCTCTTCTCTCTATCTGTAACATCTCCAGCCTTGTTTTTCTGTCTCTCTGTAACATCTCCAGCCTTGCTTTCCAATCTCTGTAACATCTCCAGCCTTGCTTTTCTGTCTCTCTGTAATATCTCCAGCCTTGCTTTCCAATCTCTGTAACATCTTCAGCCGTGCTCACCTATCTCTGTAACATCTCCAGCCTTGCTTTCCACTCTCTTTGTAATATCTCCACCCTTGCTTTTTTTTTGTCTCTCTGTCATCTCCAACCTTGCTTTCCTCACTATCTGTAGTAACACCAGCCTTGCTGTGCTCTCTCTCTCTGTAACATCCCCAGCCTTGCTTTCCTTTCTCTCTGTGACATCTCCCGTCTTGCTTTACCCTCTCTCTGTAATATCTCCTGCCTTGCTTTTCTCTCTCTGTGTAATATCTCCACCCTTGCTTTTCTTTCTCTCTCTGATATCTCCAAACTTGCTTTGCTGTTTCTGTAACATCTCCAGCTTTGCTGTTCTGTCTCTCTGTAACATCTCCAGCCTTGCTTTTCGGTCTCTCTGTAACATCTCCAGCCTTGCATTGCCATCTCTATAACATCTCCAGCCTTGCTTTTCTGTCTCTCTGTAACATCTCCAGCCTTGCTTTTCTGTCTCTGTGTAACATCTCCAGCCTTGCATTACTATCTCTGTAACATCTCCAGCCTTGCTTTCTGTCTCTCTGTAACATCTCCAGCTGTGCTCTCCAATCACTGTAACATCTCCAGCCTTGCTGTCCTCTCTATCTGTAATAATTCCAGCCTTGCTTTGCTCTCTCTCCGTAACATCTCCAGGCTTTCCTTCCTCTCTCTCTTTAACATCTCCAGCCTTGCTTTTCTCGCTATCTGTAACATCTCCAGCCTTGCTCTCCGATCTCTGTCACATCTCCAGCCTTGCTTTCCCCTCTCTCTGTAATATCTCCTGCCTTGCTTTTCTCTCTCTCTGTAACATCTCCACCCTTGCTTTTCTCTCTCTCTCTCTGACATCTCCAGCATTGCTTTCCTTTCTCTCTGTAACATCTCCCGCCTTGCTTTCTTCACGATCTGTAATATCTCCAGCCTTGCCTTCCTCTCTCTCAGTAACATCTCCAGCCTGGCTTTCCTACCTCTGTGAATCATCTCCAGCCTTGCTTTTCTCTCTGTCTTTAACATCTCCAGCCTTGCTTGTCTGTCTCTCTGTGACATCTCCAGCCTTGCTTTCCTATATCTGGAAAATCTCCAGCCGTCCTCTGCTATCTCTGTAACATCTCCAGCCTTGCTTTTCTTTCACTCTCTAATATCTCCAGCCTTGCTTTCCTCTCTCTGTAACATCTCCAGCCTTGCTTTTCTCTCTCTTTCATATCTCCAGCCTTGCTTTCCTATCTCTGTGAAACATCTCCAGACTTTCTTATCTCTCTCTCGGTAATATCTCCAGCTTTGTTTTCCCATATCTGTAATATCTCCAGCCTTGTTTTCCCATATCTGCAATATCTCCAGCCTTGCTTTTATCTCTCTCTCTGTCATCTCCTGCCTTGCTTTTCTCTCTATCTGTAATATCTCCAGCCTTGCTCTTCTCTCTCTCCGTAATATCTCCAGCCTTGCACTTATGTCTATCTGTAACATCTCCAGCCTTGTTTTTCTGTCTCTCTGTAACATCTCCAGCCTTGCTTTTATCTCTCTCTCTGTCATCTCCTGCCTTGCTTTTCTCTCTATCTGTAATATCTCCAGCCTTGCTCTTCTCTCTCTCCGTAATATCTCCAGCCTTGCACTTATGTCTATCTGTAACATCTCCAGCTTGCTTTTCTGTCTCTCTGTAACATCTCCAGCATTGATCTTCTCCCGATCTGTAACATCTCCAGCCTTGCTTTCCTGTCTCTGTAACATCTCCAGCCTTGCTTTTCTCGCTATCTGTAATATCTCCAGCCTTGCTCTCGATATCTGTAACATCTCCAGCCTTGCTTTCCCCACTCTCTAAAATATCTCCTGCCTTGCTTTTCTCTCTCTCTGTAACATCTCCAGCCTTGCTTTTCTCTCTCTCTCTGGCATCTCTAGACTTGCTCTCGATATCTGTAACATCTCCAGACTTGCTTTCCCCACTCTCTAAAATATCTCCTGCCTTGCTTTCCTCTCTCTCTGTAACATCTCCAGCCTTGCTTTCCTATCTCTGTGAAACATCTCCAGCCTTTCTTTTCTCTCTCTCTTTAACATCTCCAGCCTTGCTTGTCTGTCTCTCTGTAACATCTCCAGCCTTGCTTTCCTTTATCTGTAACATCTCCAGCCGCCCACTCCTCTCTCTGTAACATCTCCAGCCTTGCTTTCCTTTCTCTCTGTAATATCTCCAGCCTTGCTTTCCTATCTCTGTGAAACATCTCCAGACTTGCTTTTCTCTCTCTCCGTAATATCTCCAGCCTTGTTTTCCCATATCTGTAATATCTCCAGTCTTGCTTTTCTCTCTCTCTCTGACATCTCCAGCCTTGCTCTTCTCTCTGTCTGTAACATCTCCAGCCTTGTTTTTCTGTCTCTCTGTAACATCTCCAGCCTTGATTTCCAATCTCTGTAACATCTCCAGCCTTGCTTTTCTGTCTCTCTGTAACATCTCCAGCCTTGCTTTCCTGTTTCTGTAACATCTCCAGCCTTGCTTTCCTGTCTCTGTAACATCTCCAGCTTTGCTTTCCTCTCTATCTGTAACATCTCCAGCTTTGCTTTCCTTTCTCTCTGCAACATATCCAGCCGTGCGTTCCCCTCTCTCTGTAATATCTCCAGCCTTGTTTTTCTTTCTCTCTCTTACATCTCCAGCCTTGCTTTTCTCTCCCTCTGACATCTCCAGCCTTGCTTTGCTCTCTATCTGTAACATCTCCTGCCTTGCTTTCCTCACTATCTGTAATAACTCCAGCCTTGCTGTGCTCTCTCTCTGGACCATCCCCAGCCTTGCTTTCCTTTCTCTCTGTGACATCTCCAGTCTTGCTTTACCCTCACTCTGTAATATCTCCTGCCTTGCTTTTCTCTCTCTCTGTAATATCCCAACCCTTGCTTTTCTTTCTCTCTCTGACATCTCCAGTCTTGCTTTTCTGTCTCTGTAACATCTCCAGCCTTGCTTTGCTGTCTCTGTAACATCTCCAGCCTTGCTTTCCTCTCTCTGTGTAACATCTCCAGCCTTGCTTTTCTGTCTCTCTGTAACATCTCCAGCCTTGCATTGCTATCACTGTAACATCTCCAGCCTTGCTGTCCTCTCTATCTGTAATAACTCCAGCCTTGCTTTGCTCTCTCTCCGTAACATCTCCAGGCTTGTTTTTCTCGCTATCTGTAACATCTCCAGCCTTGCTTTTCTCGCTGTCTGTAACATCTCTAGCCTTGCTTTCCTATCTCTGTGAAACATCTCCAGCCTTGCTTTTCTCTCTCTCTTTAACATATCCAGCCTTGTTTTTCTCGCTATCTGTAACATCTCCAGCCTTGCTCTCCGATCTCTGTAACATCTCCAGCCTTGCATTCCTTTCTCTGTGTAATATATCCAGCCTTGCCTTTCTATTTCTGTAACATCTCCGGCCTTGATTTTCTCTCTCTTTCATATCTCCAGCCTTGCTTTCCTATCTCTGTGAAACATCTCCAGACTTGCTTTTATCTCTCTCGGTAATATCTCCAGCCTTGTTTTCCCATATCTGTAATATCTCCAGCCTTGCTTTTTTTCTCTCTCTCTGACATCTCCAGCCTTGCTCTTCTCTCTATCTGTAACATCTCCAGCCTTGCTCTTCTCTCTATCTGTAACGTCTCCAGCCTTGATTTTCTGTCTCTCTGTAACATCTCCAGCCTTGCTTTGCTATCTCTGTAACATCTCCAGCATTGCTTTTCTGTCTCTCTGTAACATCTCCAGCCTTGCTTTGCTATCTCTGTAACATCTCCAGCATTGCTTTGCAATCTCTGTAACATCACCAGCCTTGCTTTTCTGTCTCTCTGTAACATCTCCAGCCTTGCTTTCCTGTCTCTTTAACATCTCCAGCCTTGCTTTCCTCTCTGTAACATCTCCAGCCTTGCTTTCCTGTCTCTTTAACATCTCCAGCCTTGCTTTCCTCTCTGTAACATCTCCAGCATTGCTTTCCTCTCTGTCTGTAATATCTCCTGCCTTGCTTTTCTCTCCCTCTGACATCTCCAGGCTTGCTTTCCTCACTATCTGTAATAACTCCAGCCTTGCTGTCCTCGCTCTCTCTAACATCTCCAGCCTTGCTTTTCCCTTTCTCTGTAATATCTCCTGCCTTGCTTTTCTCTCTCTCTGTAAAATCTCCAGCTTTGCTTTTCTCTCTCTGTGTAACATCTCCAGCTTTGCTTTCCCCTCTCTCTGTAATATCCCCTGCCTTGCTTTTCTCTCCCTCTGACATCTCCAGCCTTGCTTTCCTCTCTATCTGTAACATCTCCAGCCTTGCTTTCCTCACTATCTGTAATAACTCCAGCCTTGCTGTGCTCTCTCTCTGTAACATCTCCAGCCTTGCTTTTCTTTCTCTCTCTGACATCTCCAGACTTGCTTTCCTCTCAATGTGTAACATCTCCAGCCTTGCTTTGCTCTCTCTCCGTAACATCTCCAGTCTTGCTCTCGATATCTGTAACATCTCCAGCCTTGCTTTCCCCTCTCTCTGTAACATCTCCAGCCTTGCCTTTCTCTCTCTCTCTGGCATCTCTAGCCTTGCTTTTCTCTCTCTCTTTAACATCTCCAGCCTTGCTTTCCGAAATTTGTAACATCTCCAGCCGCCCTCTCCTATCTCTCTAACAACTCCAGCCTTGCATTTCTTTATCTCTCTAATATCTCCAGCCTTGCATTCCTCTCTCTGTAACATCTCCGGCCTTGCTTTTCTCTCTCTTTAATATCTCCAGCCTTGCTTTCCTATCTCTGTGAAACATCTCCAGACTTGCTTTTCTCTCTCTCTGTAATATCGCCAGCCTTGCTTTTCTCTCTCTCTCTGACATCTCCAGCCTTGCTCTTCTCTCTGTCTGTGACATCTCCAGCCTTGTTTTTCTGTCTCTCTGTAACATCTCAAGCCTTGCTTTCCAATCTCTGTAACATCTCCAGCCTTGCTTTTCTGTCTCTCTATAACATCTCCAGCCTTGCTTTCCTGTCTCTGTAACATCTCCACCCTTGCTTTCCTGTCTCTGTAACATCTCCAGCCGTGCTTTCCCCTCTCTCTGTAACATCTCCTGCCTTGCTTTTCTGTCTCTGTAACATCTCCAGCCTTGCTTTCCTCTCTATCTGTGTAACATCTCCAGCCTTGCTTTGCTCTCTCTCCGTAACATCTCCTGCCTTGCTTTTCTCTCTCTCTGAAACATCTCAGGCCTTGCTTTTCTCTCTCTGTCTGACATCTCCAGCATTGCTTTCGTCTCTCTTTGTAACATCTCCAGCCTTGCTTTCTTCACTATGTGTAACAACTCAAGCCTTGCTTTTCTCTCTCTCTCTTTAACGTCTCCAGCCGTGCTCTCCTATCTCTGTAACATCTCCAGCCTTGCTTTCCACTCTCTCTATAATATCTCCTGCCCTGCTTTTCTCTCTCTCTGTAACATCTCCAGCCTTGCTTTTCTCTGTCTATCCGACATCTCCAGCCTTGCTTTCCTCTCTATCTGTTAGATTTCCAGCCTTGCTTTCTTCACGATCTGTAATATCTCCAGGCTTGCCTTCCTCTCTCACTGTAACATCGCCAGCCTTGCTTTGCTGTCTCTGTAACATCTCCAGCCTTGCTTTTCTGTCTCTCTGTAACATCTCCAGCCTTGTTTTCCTCTCTCTGTGTAACATCTCCAGCCTTGCTTTTCAGTCTCTCTGTAACATTTCCAGCCTTGCTTTCCTCTCTCTGTAACATCTCCAGCCTTGCTTTCCACTCTATCTGTAACATCTCCTGCCTTGCTTTTCTCTCTCTGTCTGACATCTCCAACATTGATTTCGTCTCTCTGTGTAACATCTCCAGCCTTGCTTTCCTCTCTATCTGTTAGATTTCCAGCCTTGCTTTCTTCACGATCTGTAATATCTCCAGCCTTGCTTTTTTGTCTCTCTGTAAAATTTCCAGCCTTGCTTTGCTATCTCTGTAACATCTCCAGCCTTGCTCTCCTCTCTCTGTAACATCTCCAGCCTTGCTTTCCTCTCTCTCCGTAACATCTCCTGCCTTGCTTTTCTCTCTCTGTCTGACATCTCCAACATTGCTTTCATCTCTCTGTGTAACATCCCCAGCCTTGCTTTCTTCACTATCTGTAATAACTCCAGCCTTGCTTTGCTCTCTCTCCGTAACATCTTCAGCCTTGCCTTCCTCTATCTCTGTAACATCTCCAGCCTTGCTTTCCTATCTCTGTGAAACATCTCCAGCCTTGCTTTTCTCTCTCTCTTTAACGTCTCCGGCCTTGCTCTCCTATCTCTGTAACATCTCCAGCCTTGCTTTTCTCTCTCTCTCTGACATCTCCAGCCTTGGTTTTCTCTCTATCTGTTAGATTTCCAGCCTTGCTTTTTCACTATCTGTAATATCTCCAGCCTTGCCTTCCCCTCTCTCTGTAACATCTCCAGCCTTGCTTTCCTATCTCTGAAACATCTCCAGCCTTGCTTTTCTCCCTCTCTTTAACATCTCCAGCCTTGATTTTCTGTCTCTCTCTAACATCTCCAGCCTTGCTTTTCTCTCTCTTTAATATTTCCAGCCTTGCTTTCCTACCTCTGTTAAACATCTCCAGCCTTGCTCTCCTATCTCTGTAACATCTCCAGCCTTGCTTTCCACTCTCTCTATAATATCTCCTGCCCTGCTTTTCTCTCTCTCTGTAACATCTCCAGCCTTGCTTTTCTCTGTCTATCCGACATATCCAGCCTTGCTTTCCTCTCTATCTGTTAGATTTCCAGCCTTGCTTTCTTCACGATCTGTAATATCTCCAGCCTTGCTTTTCTGTCTCTCTGTAACATTTCCAGCCTTGCTTTGCTATCTCTGTAACAACTCCAGCCTTGCTCTCCTCTCTCTGTAACATCTCCAGCCTTGCTTTCCTCTCTCTCCGTAACATCTCCTGCCTTGTTTTTCTCTCTCTGTCTGACATCTCCAACATTGCTTTCATCTCTCTGTGTAACATCTCCAGCCTTGCTTTCTTCACTATCTGTAATAACTCCAGCCTTGCTTTGCTCTCTCTCTGTAACATCTCCAGCCTTGCTTTCCTATCTCTGTGAAACATCTCCAGCCTTGCTTTTCTCTCTCTCTTTAACGTCTCCGGCCTTGCTCTCCTATCTCTGTAACATCTCCAGCCTTGCTTTTCTCTCTCTCTCTAACATCTCCAGCCTTGCTTTTCTCTCTCTTTAATATTTCCAGCCTTGCTTTCCTACCTCTGTTAAACATCTCCAGCCTTGCTATTGTTTCTTCCCGTAATATCTCCAGCCTTGTTTTCCCATATCTGTAATATCTCTCTCTAACATCTCCAGCCTTGCTTTTCTTTCTCTCTCTGTAACATCTCCAGCCTTGCTTTCCTCTCTGTCTGTAACATCTCCAGCCTTGCTTTCCTATCTCTGTAACATCTCCAGCCTTGCTTTCCTGTCACTGTAACATCTCCAGCCTTGCGTTTCCCTCTCTGTAGCATCTCCAGCCTTGCATTAATATCTCTGCTTTCCTTCAAACCTCGGTGAATTTGATTTTACTTACCGCAGTGAATTGTTTATATATCTGCTCCCTGAATTTTCATCTTCCTGTGGCTCTATAAAATATCCCCAACAGTGTGTTTGTCATCATTTTGACACTAACCTCGACCCATATAGCCTCATTTGAATACATATCCAAGATATCGTCCCTCCTTATTGCAGTAACTGTTCCTTAATTAATAATGCAATACCAACTCCCCTTCAAAACCCTCTCCCGTCCTGCCTGTAGTTTCAGTACAGCAGAATATTGAGTTGTTAGTCCTGATCTCCCTCAAACACTTCTCTGTGATGGCAAATATGTTCCACCTCCACATGTCAATTCATGCCATTATCACATCAGTTTGTCTGATAATGCTCCCAGCATTAACGTAAACTGGATTATAACACCTGGAATACTCTGTATCGTGGACTTCCTCAATAATTCACTATTTATTTATAGGTTGCCCAAACCATGAACCAAAATTTTAACTCTGGGACTGAATGACCATTCGATGAATTGTAATTTCTTTTTTAAAAAATATAATTATCAAGTGCAACTTTCCAGATCTGAGCAGTCAGCTCCACATACAATGAGTTTTTGATGGTTAATTTCCCGCTCAGTGTGTAGAGGGGATAGCCCTCAGTAATGGAGAAAGTGAGGACTGCAGTTGATGGAGATCAGAGTCGAACGGTGTGGTGCTGGAAATGCACAGCAGATCAGGCAGCATCCCAGGAGCAGGAGATTCAATGGTTCGAGTATGAGCTCTTTATTAGGAAGGGATTGGTGCATTATTTTTTTTATTGTGTGATTCGAAGGACGTTGGAAACCGTACTTGCTTAGGAAGGCAGCACTATATATTGCACTGAAATGGAAAGCAGTCAATCAGTTCGTTGGACAGGGTGTAGGCAAGTTGAGTGGAAGTACAGACTGATTGAAGTACAAACATTCCCTGGGCCAGATAGGGTATACACGAGGTTACTCCAGGAAGTGATGGAAGAGATTGGTGTGCCTATGGTGATGATCGTTGTGTCTTCACTGTCAACTAGAGTCGTGCAAGATGATCGGACTGTGGCAAATGTTATTCCCTTGTTCAGGGAAGGGAATAGGGATAATCCTGGGAATGACCAAACAGTCAGTCTGACATCAGTGGTGGGCAAAGTATTGGAGATGCTACTGAGAGACAGGATTTACAATTACTTAGAAAATAATAATTTGATTAGAGATAGTTCGCATGGCTTTTTGAGGAGCAGGTCATGCCTCATAAACCTGATTAAAGTATTTGAAGATGTGAAAAAAACATGTTAATGAAGGTAGACCTGTAGATGGTGAACATGAATTTTCGCAAGGCGTTTGATTCGGCTCCCCATTGTAGGCTCATTCAGAGGTTGAGGAGGAATGGGATGCAGGGAAATTTGGCTGTCTGAATACGGGCATGGCTGGCCCATAAAAGACAGAGGATAGTAGCAGATAGAAAGTATTCAGCTTGGAGGTCAGTGACTAGTGGTGTTCCACAGGGATCGTCTCTGGGACCTGTGCTGTTTGTCATTTTTATAAATGACTTTGATGAGGAAGTGGAATGGTGGGTTAGTAAGTTTACCGAAGACATGCAGATTGATGGAGTTGTGGATAGTGTGGAGGGCTGTTGTAGGTTGCAACAGAACATTGACAGGATCCAGCGCTGGGCTAATAAGTGGCAGATAAAGATCAACCTTATAAAGTGTGAAGTGTTTTAGAAGGTTGCATTTGAATACAGAATACAGGGTTATAGATAGAATTCTTGGCAATGGGGAGGAACGGAGGGATCTTGGGGTCCATGTCCATAGATCCCACAAAATTGTAAGCCAATCTGATAAGGTTGTTCAGAAGGTGTATGGCGTGTTGGCTTTCATTATGGGGAATTGAATTGAGGTTAATGCTAAGGTCAATAAAGCTGTGGTTCAACCACACTTGGAATATTGTGTTCAGATTTGGTAGCCTCAGTATAGGAAACATGTGGAGGCGTCAGAGAGTGTGCAAAGGAGATTTACCAGGATGCTTCCTGGACTGGAGGACATGTCTTCGGAAAAGAGTTTGAGGGAGCTAGGGCTTCTCTCCTTGGAGCGAAGAAGAATGACAGCTGACTTGATAGAGGGGTACAAAGGTTGAGAGACAAAGATTGGATAGCCAGAGTCTTTTCCCATGGCAGAAATGGCTATCTACAAGGACCGTAATTTTAAGGTGATTGGAGGAAGGTTTAGGGATGATGTCAGAGGTAGCTGCTTTACACATTTTATGGTGGGGTTGGAATGCACCGCCAGTGATAGAGGTAGTGTCAGATACATTAGGGATAATTAAGAAGACTCTTGAATAGGCTCATGGAAGCTAGTGCATTGAAGGTTATGTAGGTTAGTCTGATCCTAGAGCAGGATAAAAGTATTGAGGGCTGAAGGGCTCTTAATGTGCTGTACTGTTCCATGTTCCAAGTTTCTCTCAGCTGGTGGATTCTCATCAGTTGGTGAATGTGTGAAGGAGTGAGGTGTGTGAGGTCAGGAAGCTGGAAGGGGCGTGAGGCCAAGACAGTTATGGTGTGCATGGTTACAATCACCTGAGTGCCAGAACAATATGTGTGGTCACCTCGACCAGACAAAATCCACCAAGTTTAGTTATTAAACTGATTTTTGGTTTGTCGTTAGCTCCTGTTTTCTTCAGATACATTCTGTTTGGTGATCAATGTATTCATATCTGACCATCCACAGACATGTACAATTTTATTTTGATACTGGTGAATGTGAAGGTACATTTATTGGATATAATTTCAGTGAATTCACTGTGAGACGCAAGATGCTGCAGAAAGCTGTCAATTGTGAACATTTTCAAAAAGCGTCTGGACCAGGGAGCAGATGTAGGAAGTACGGGGAACATGCCAGTTGTCAGCACCGTAAGCAATACCTGTGATTCTGACACTCCATGTCCAGACAATGCTCTCTGGGATATGCTCTGACTGAAGTTGAATTTGCAAGACCTGGTTCCTGATTAAACATTGATATCTAATATAGACAGTATTTGCAACTACACTGAGAACATTGATAGGTAAAAACAAGGACTGCAGATGCTGGAAACCAGAGTCTAGATTAGAGCGGTGCTGGAAGAGCACAGCAGGTCAAGCAGCATCCGAGGTGCAGGAAAGTCGGCGTTTCGGTCAAAAGCCCTTCATCAGGAATGGTGACTGATAGCCTGTTGGCTAGTATCCTCCTGCCCAAGGTGGAATCCAAATGATTTCCTTTGAAGGAATGTTTGAATGATTGTCCTGAGGAGAAAGTGAGGACTGCAGCTGCTGGAGATCAGAGCTGCAAAATGTGTTGCTGGAAAAGCGCAGCAGGTTAGGCAGCATCCCAGAAGCAGGAGAATCGACGTTTCATGCGTCTCGGCCTCCACGCCGACCACCTGATTATCCTGACCCAGGTTGGAATCGTTCTGGTCAGATTTTGGAGCAGGCCAGTATCTCACTCAGTGTCACAGGCAGCTGTGAGGTCCAGTAGCACGTGCCTGATTACAACGTGGTGGGTTTACTGACCTGAACAATAATCAGGAGTTAGTCATGTTTGTGAATTTTTGCAATGATGAGATATGAACTACAATTATTCAACTGAGCAATAATTGCATCATCCCTGAAAACAATTAAGTTGGTTCTATATTGAAGGAAGTAAAATGTAAACACCGAACAACATTTTATGATACAAAAGTAAAGAGTGCGCATTTTGTTTTATACCAAAAAGAAAATGTTGTCTGATCATTCTGGTGATCACAATTACACATTGAATGCCAGTATTCAAATCCCATACATTGTCGCTCTATCATTTACAAAGTAGTTAACCTCTGACTGATTGCATATTCAGAGTGAGCAAACGATTGAACAATCAATAGAATTATCATTCTGACACATTTATATCTAATCAATCGATTTAATTCTCACTGAAGTGTGTGAGCTTCAGTTATTTGTCAACAATTCTATTAGTTTTAAAATAGTGATGGAAACTGATGGGCCAGATCTAAAATTTGAAGTTCTAAATTGGAGTAAGGCTAATTTTGATGATATTAGGCAAGAACTTTCAAAAGCTGACTGGAGGCAGATGTTCGCAGATAAAAGGGTAGCTGGAAAGTGGGAAACATTCAGAAATTAGGTAACGAGAGTCCAGAGACAGTATATTCCTGTTACAGTAAAAAAGAAATGCTGGCACGTATAGGGAATGCAGGATGGATAAAGAAATTGAGTGTCTGGTTAAGAAAAAGAAGGGACCATATATCAGATACAGACAAGGTAGATCGAGTGAACCCTTAGAAGAGTACAAAAGGCAATATGAGTATATGCAAGGTTTAGAAGGTTTGAAGTTCAGGTTGAGGTTTAGGGTGTAGGTTTGCTCGCTGAGCTGTAGGTTTGATATCCAGACGTTTCATTACCTGGCTAGGTAACATCATCAGTGGCAACCTCCAAGTGAAGCGAAGCTGTTGTCTCCTGCTTTCTATTTATATGTTTGTCCTGGATGAGGTTCCTGGGGTTTGTGGTGATGTGATTTCCTGTTCATTTCAGAGGGGTTGATAGATGGTATCTAGATCTATGTGGTTGTTTATGGCGTTGTGGTTGTAGTGCCAGTCCGCTAGGAATTCTCTGGCATGTCTTTGCTTGGCCTGTAACAGGATAAAAGTGTTGTCCGAGTCGAAATGGTGGGTTTTTCTTTTCATTCGTGTGTAGGGCTACGAGGGAGAGAGGGTCGTGTCTTTTTGAGGCTAGCTGATGTTCGTGTACCCTGGTGGCTAACGTTCCTCCTGTTTATCCTATGTAGTGCTTGTGGCAGTCCTTGCATGGAATTTTATAGATGACGTTGGTTTTGTCCATGGGTTGTACTGGGTCTTTTAAGTTTGTTAGTTTTTGTTTGAGAGTGTTGGTGGGTTTGTATGCTACTAGGATTCCGCGGGGTCTTAGTAGTCTGGCTGTCATTTCTGAAACATTTTTGATGTATGGTAAGGTGTTTCGGGTTTCTGGCTGTGTTTGGTCTGCTTGTCGTGGTTTGTTCTTGAGGAATCTGCGGACTGTATTTTTTGAGTATCCGTTCTTCTTGAATACGTTGAGTTATAATATGAGTATACTTAAGAGGGAAATCAGGAGGTCAAAAAGAGGACATGAGATAACTTTGGCAAATAGAATTAAGGAAAATCCAAGGGTAAATAGGGAAAGAATAGCGCCCCACAAAGATCAGTTTGGAGGCCTTTGTGTGGAATGCAGGAGTTGTGGGCGATACTAAATGAGTATATTGCATCAATGTTTACTGTTGGAAGGGCATGGAAGATATAGAATGTAGGGAAGTAAATGGTGACATCTACAAAAATGTTCATATTACACAAGAGGATGTGCTGGATGTCTTGAAACGTATATTTATGGACAAATCCCCGGAACCAAATCAGGTGCACAGAGAACTCTATGGGAAGCCAGGGAATGGATTGCTGGGCCTGTTACTGAGATATTTGTATAATTGATAGCCATAGGTGAGGTGCCAGAAGACTGGAGGTTGGCGAATGTGGTGCCAATGTTTAAGAAAGTTGGTAAGGACAAGCCAGGGAACTATAGACCAGTGAGCCTGATATTGATGGTGGGAAAGTTGTGAGAGGGAATCTTGAGGGACATGATGTACATGTATTTCGAAAGGCAAGGACTGAGTAGGGATAGTCAGCGTGGCTTTGTCAGTGGAAAATCATGTCTCACAACCTTCTTTGAACTTATTGCAAAAGTAACAATGATCATTGATGAGAGCAGAGTGGTGGATATGATTTATTTGAACTTCAGTAAGTCGTTCGACAAGGTTCCCCATGGGAGACTGATTAGCAAGGTTAGATCTCATGGAATACAGGGAGAAGTAGCCATTTGGATCCAGGAATGGCTCAAAGGTAGAAGGCAGAGGGTTGTTTTACAGACTGGAGGCCTGTGACCAGATCAGAACAACCAGGATCGGTGCTGGGTCCAATACTTTTCGTCATTTATATAAGTGATTTGAATGTGAGCATAAGAGGTATAATTAGTAAGTTTGCAGACAACACCAAAATTGGAGGTGTAGAGAATAGCAAAGAAGATTACCACAGATTGCAACAGGATCACATGGGCCAATGGGCTTAGGAGTGGCAGATGGAGTTTAATTTACATAAATGTGTGGTGTTGCATTTTGGGAAAGCAAATCTTAGCTGGAGTTATACTCCTAATGGTGATGTCCTAGGGAGTGTTGCTGACCAAAGAGACCTTGGAGTACAGGTTAATTGAAAGTAGAGTCATAGATACATAAGATAGTGAATAAGACATTCGTATGCTTTCCCTTATTGGTCTGAGTATTGAGTACAGGAGTTGGAAGGTCATGTTGTGGCTGTACAGGAAGTTGGTGAGGACTCTTTTGGAATATTGCGTGCAATTCTGGTCTCCTTCCTATCGGAAAGAAGTTGTGAAACTTGAAAAGAATCAGAAAAGCTTTACATGTATGTTGCCAGGGTTGGAGGCTTTGAGCTACAGGGAGAGGCTGAATAGGCTAGGGCAGTTTCCGCTGGAGTGTCAGAGGCTAAGGGGTGACCTTATCGAGGTTTATAAAGTAAAGAGAGGCATGGATAGGGTAAATAGCCAAGGTGTTCTCCCTGGGGTGGGTGAGTCCAGAACTAGAGGGCAGAGGTTTAGTGTGAAAAGGGAAAGATACAAAAGAGACTGAAGGGGCAACGTTTTCAGGCAGAGGGTGGAACGTATATGGAATGAGCTGCCAGAGCAAATGATGGAGGCTGGTATAATTGCAACATTTAAAAGGCATCTGGATGGGTATACAAATAGGAAGCGGTTGGAGAGATATGGCCCGGGTGCTGCCAGGTGAGACTAGATTAGGTTGGATATCGGGTCGGCATGGCCGAGTTGGACCAAAGGGTCTGTTTTAATCCTGTACATCTCTATGACTCTCTGATTCTAATTTGGAAATGACAATAATTTAACATGCACTGTCAAATAAATAAATGGTTTATGTTATTAAATTGTTACATACAATAAGTTGAAAACTTGCAATTTTTAGAATGAAAAGTAAAGATCGAAGAACAAAGAAAATTCCAGCACAGTGGAAGGTCTTTTAGCCCTCCAGGCCTGCACCGATCCTGTCTAAATCTGTCGCATATTTTCTGAGGGTGTGTATCCCTTTGCTACCTGCCCATTCATGTATCTGTCTAGATGTATCTTCAATTATACTATTGCAAAATACTCCAAATATGGTCTGATCAGAACCTTGTAAAAACTCATAAATCCTTCCCTGCTTTAATATTCAAGTCATCTCAAAATAAATACCATCGCTGTATTTGTCTTTCTGACGGGATAGGCCACCAGGAACAATGAACACATGATGGACATTAATAAATTTACCAAGGAGTTCTAAAAATCAACATGCTTAAAGCATGTTGGGAAATGGATCCCAGCCTTGAGTAAACTCTCTGCTAATCCATATTCTGCAGAATCCAGACAGGCTGCAGCTCCCCACAGACAGTGTGTGAAAAAAAACTGACAGCCACAGACCCTGCAATACCCACCTGAAATTGGACTTGAATGGTACAATGGAATGTCGCCCTTGGGCCATCAATAATGCCAACCCCTGGTTGAGTCTGATTGATCTGCGTAAATGAACATGATCATTCCATTGGAAGATCTTCCACACCCTTCCATGGGCTTGAAGACTTTGAAGGATAAGAATCACCTCAAAACCCCACAGAATGCGGCAACTGGAGATTAACCACTGAGAAAGAAGGCAACTCCAAGACCATCAGCAGAATAAGAAGGCATCACCACGTGGAGCGGGCCAAGTTCAAGTGTGGTGGTGCACAATCAGCCAAAGTTAAGTTAAAACATAAGGCAGTTTGCAGTATTTTTCATTACTTTATTGTACAAACATTGAGTGTGCTCAATAAACAAATGTTATTGTATGTAAGAGTTGACTCAGTTCCTTTGCTGAATGGAAGAATTTAAGCAAACGGTGCGGCAGGTGCAACACCTTCCTAACTGTTGACTCAACCTGCAAGTTTACCTTGAGGCAATCCTGTACGAGAATTCACAACTCTCTTTACACTTCAGACTTCTGAATTTTCTCTCCATTTATAAAATAGTCAATGCCTCTCTCCCTCCTCGCAAAGTGCATCAGTTCAGGTTTTCCAAGATGATCTCCATCTTCCACTTATTTGCCCACTCTCCTACACTGTCTAAATCCTTCTGCAACCTCCTTGCCATCTCAATGCTGCCTGTCCCTCAACCTACCTTTGTATCATCTGCAAGCCTAGCCAGAATACCGTCAGTTCCTTAATGTAGATCATTAATGCACAAAGTAAAAAGTTGTGATCCCAACACTAAGCCATGTGGAACACAAGTTGTCATCGGCTGCTATCCCAAGAAGGACGTTTTTATCCCCACTCTCTACTTGCTGCCAGGCAACCAAGCTCCTGCACACACTAGTAACTTACCTGGAACAAAATGGGGCCTTACTTTACTCAGCAGCCTCCTGTGCGGCACCCTGCCAAAGTCCTTCTTGAAGTCCAGGTGGATAATATTAACTGGCTTTCCTTTGTTTCACTTGCTTGTCGCATCCTCAAATAACTTTTACAGATTTCTGAGGCATGACGTCCTCTTGATGACCCCATACTGACTTTGCCCAATTTTACATTTCACTTGCAAGTATTCAGAATCTCATCCTTCACAATGGATTCTAGGATCTTACACATGACTGAGGTTAGGTTAATCGGTCTGTCACTTTCTGCCTTTTGCCTTATTCCCTTTTTGAAGAGGCTTTCACGTTTGTAACTTTCTAGTCTTTTGAGCCTCTCCCTGATTCTAGAAATTCATGAAAGATCACCACAAATGTCTCCATTATTTCTTCAGCTACCTCCGTTGGAACTCTGGAATATTGTCCAGTTGGTCCAGTTTATTTACCCATTTAGTTGTTCGAGCAACTTCTCCTAATAAGCTCTATCCCCTCGCTATCTTGAATTTTTGGGATACTATTCGTGTTTTTCAATGTGAAAAGTGACGTGAAATAATTGTTCAGTTTCTCAGCCATTATTTGTTCCCCATTACTATATCTCCAGCATTGTATTCCGCGACCAACGTCCATTTCTTCCTCTCTTTTGCCCTTTACATATCTAAGGAATCTCTTACAGTCTTTTATATTACTGGCTAGCTTACCCTCATATTTAATCTTCTTCCTCCTATTTCTTATTTTGTTGCCCTCTATTGGTATTCGTAAGCTTCCAAATCCTTTGGTTTCCCACTGCCATTTGCCATGTTATTTGATTTCTCTTTTGTTTTTACGCTATCTCTGATTTTCCCTGTCAGCCATTGTTGCCTCATCCTCCCTATACCATGCTTCCTTTAGCTTGGGGTGAGTCTCCGCTGTCTCCTGAATTACTCCCAGAACCTCCCGCCATTATTGTCCCACTGTCTTTCCTGCTATCCTACTCTCCCAGTCAATTTAACCCAGATCCTCCCTCATGCTTTTATTCAGCGGTAATATTGTAAACTCTGATTCTACCTTCACCCTCTCAAATCGAAGAGTAGGTTCAATGATATTATGATCACTGCCTCATAAATGTTTCTTTACTTTAAGCTCCCTTATCAAGTCTGCCTCATTGCACAACACGAAATTCAATATTGCCCGTTCCCTCGTTGCCTGCATCATAAGCTGCTCCAAAAAGCCATCTCGTAGATATTCCACAAATTCCTTTCATTGCAAACCACTGCCAATCTGAATTTTCCAGTCCAGCTGCATATTGCATTCCTCCTAATCACTGTAACTTTGCCTTTCCGACACATCTTTTCTACCTCCTGATGTGACGTTTGACCCAGCTCTTAACTACAGTTCGTGGACCTGTACCTAACTCCAACTATGGTTTTTCATCTTTGCCTCTCCTCAATTCTAACCACACAGATTCTACATCATCTGTCCCTACTTTGAGTTTTGGGAACTGAGTGATGGGACTGCAAAACACTTGAGCATTGTCATAAGTTCATAGTTCAGACATTAATTAAAAATATTACATTGTCAATTCCTTTGGAATGTGGCCACAATATATTTCTTTGACCAAATACTCTGTGTGTGCTATGGAAGAATGCAGACTTTTGAAACTGTTAGAAAAGCATCATATGAAGAGGACTTGAGTCTATAAAGAGATTAAGGTGGGTCAAGTGTGCAGAAAAATATTGTTGTATGGAGCATCGTAGGAAGTATTGCCTATGCGCTCAAAGATGTTGGCGGGTTGAATAGAAAGACAGTGTATTATTTCAATGGACAGATTTGGCTTGAGGCGCAGAAGAACCGGACATCTGGATTACAAAATAAAAACTTTGTGTGCGTAAAGTGTTGAGGGAGGTAAGATAAATGTAGACATTTTCTGAAACAGAATACATTCAAAATTAGGGAAGATTTTCTACAGTTTTGCAGAATAGTGGCGAGGCCACATCGAGAGAACAATAGTCATACTGACATGCAAATCAGTCCAGAGAAGATTTACTGAACTGATTCCTGTGTGGAACATTTATTTCAGGTGGAAATCTTGAACTGACTGACTGTGGATCTGCTGGAGTTTAGGCGAATAACATGTGATCTTGGTGACCCCAGAATATTCCAAGTATTCTTTTCAAGTTGAATTCTGAATCAATATTTCAGCTTGTGTGAGAGATTACCAGGAGTGGACGGACTATGAAATTGAAGGTTATCTCAGTTAAGAAAATGTTGGATGTTTTAATCTTCTCAAAATTTCGAGTATTTGTAAACTCTCTTCCCAGATAGTATTGGAGGATAAAATATTGAATATTTCTAATGCAGAAGCAGTCAGATTCTTGACTAAGAGTAACACACACTAACATTGTAAAGGCAAAGGAGGAATGTGTGATTGATGTCACAGTCAGATCATCCACGATCTTATCGCATGACTCAGCTGTATTGGTGACTTACTCCTGATACTCGTTTCTGCACTTCTGTTGAATTTAGATACAGAAAAAAAATGAGATGATTCTTATGAACATGGAGACATTTCCTTTCAGATTATTGGGCACAGTTTTCCATATGTGACTTTTAAACAGCACTTAGAAGCACTCAGGGAAGTTTCATGGTAATGGAGAAAGGTCAGGAGTAGAGGGGAAAGTGAAAGCCTGCCTTGAAACTGCTTTAGAAATCACGTTGAGTCGAGTGGATAACTTTAATTCTGCTCATTCCTTTCAGTTCTTGTGAGGTGAGTTTCATTAGCAAGGCCAGCATTCTGTTGCCTATGTGTAATTTCTATTCAGAATGTGGTGATAAACCCCAGGGATTCTTATGGTGCAGGAACACTAACAGGTATGTTACAAAGAGAGAAACAGGGTTCTGAACCATTTGACAGCTTCAAGTCGGTGTGCTGCGTGACCTTGGAAATTGCATTCCTTACCACTTGATGCTCACAAGCTGTGGAAATAGTGAGACTACATTCTTTATTTTCAACAATTAAAGTGATAGTCATACAGCTTATAAATAGGCCCTTCAGCCCAATAATCTACGCCAGCCAGAAAACATCAATGTACATTATTCCCAGTTACCTGAAGACCTGTAGCCTACTATGCCCTAGCCATTTTTGCTTAAAAGCTGCATTGTCTTCTTACACACTTAATGGTAAGGTCCTAGGGAGTGTTGCTGAACAAAGGGACCTTGAAGTGCAGGTTCATAGCTCCTTGAAAGTGGAGTCGCAGTTAGATAAGATAGTGAAGAAGGTGTTTGGCATGCTTTCCTTTGTTGGTTAGAGTATAGCGTACAGGAGTTCAGAGGTCATGTTGCGGCTGCACAGGACATTGGTTAGGCCACTGTTGGAATATTGCGTGCAATTCTGTTCTCCTTCCTATCGGAAAGATGTTGTGAAATTTGAAATGGTTCGGAAAAGATTTACAAGGATGTTGCCGGGGTTGGAGGATCTGAGCTACAGAGGGAGGCTGAACAGGCTGGAGCGTCGGAAGCTGAGGGGTGACCTGATAGAGGTTTATAAAATTATGAAGGGCATAGATAGGATAAATAGACAATTACGTTTTTTTTCCCTGGGGTCGGGGAGTGCAGAACTAGAGGGCATAGGTTTAGGGTGAGAGGGGAAAGATATAAAAGAGACGTCAGGGGCAACGTTTTCACGCAGAGAGTGGCACGTGTATGGAATGAGCTGCCAGAGGAAGTGTTGGAGGCTGGTACAATTGCAACATTTAAGATGCATTTGGATGGGTATATGAATAGGAAGGGTTTGGAGGGATCTGGGCCGGATGCTGGTAAGTGGGACTAGATTGGGTTGGGATATCTGGTCGGCATGGACAGGTTAGACCGAAGGGTCAGTTTCTATGCTATACATCTCCATGATTCTACGACTTTATCTGGGACCTGAGCGTTTTTTGTTCGTTTAGTATGTGTACAAAATGGTTTCATAGACATAGATAACACAATGATAAAGACAGTGGCAAAT
This sequence comes from Chiloscyllium plagiosum, assembly GCF_037043375.1. Lineage (NCBI taxonomy): Eukaryota > Metazoa > Chordata > Chondrichthyes > Orectolobiformes > Hemiscylliidae > Chiloscyllium > Chiloscyllium plagiosum. The sequence goes on along the minus strand of NW_028270185.1, from coordinate 38,789,941 downwards.
TCATCAAATGAATAAAAAAGACTCTACGTTTTTCAATAATTATAGAAAATCCGATTGTCGTTTCAATTCATTTGGGATTTTAATGGAGCGAGACCAGCATTAATTGCCTTTGAGACGTTCCAGTCCAGTTGATGTTGGTCCGTCCAAGTGGCTGGTGGGAGGGCATGCCAGCAATGCATCTCATGTGCTGGGCTAGCTGAGAGTAAACATTACTGGTGGTGGATGGAGTGTTACACAAGCCGTCATGCTGTGATGAACAGCTCGCAGGAAAACTGGAAAACGGACTCATTGTCAAAGCGAACATATAGGATGGAGTTTATTATTTTTCTGAGAAATAGCAACCTTACAGATACAAGTCTATATAGTAATGAAGGGAAGTCTGTGTCTATGTTATTGGTGTCCTTAAAATAACGGTGCCACACAGTTAGAATTATGTTATTGTTTTGGAGGGACGATGCTTGCACTGAGCATGTGATTTATCCTGGATATATTACTAGATGGCTGAGCTGTCCTAGGTTGAGTAAGTGCTGATACACCATGGGATGATGTTGATTTGTTATCTCGCCACTTACTGAACACAGTTCGCCAGAACAAACCAACAAGTACCGTTGGTTGGTGCTTCAGAATGTACCAGAGCTTTCATGGCTGCCACCTCATGGAAACATGTATAAAGACATGGCCAATCGAGTCTGCACCATCCAGTGCTGATGCTAGTGCTTTATAAAGTTTGTGAGGTTACTTTATTGAACCACCCTCCCAGGCAATTCATTCTAGACACAAACCATCCTCTGGGTTCAAAACGGATTCCCCAAATCCTCTCTCAATATCTTCTCTTGCGCTTCAAACATGTGTCCCTTGTTTTTGACCATTTGATTTAGGGGAACAGCTGCTGTCTGTTCACTCTGCCCATACCTCTGATGCTCTTATACACCTCTGTCAGGTTCACCCCTCACCCTTCTCTGCTCCAAAAGCAAGACTAGCCTATCTTCATGGTTTGAGTTCTCTCTTGTCTTGTTACTTCTTCCAAAGTGCAGCATCTCTCAAATTTCAGTGCTATTTTTTTATCTGTCATTAATCTGACCATCTGAACAATTGGGTTGTACCCTCCTGTAACGTAAGGCATTCCTCCTCACTGTGACCCATGCGGCCTATCGTTGTGTCATCCACAACATTATTTATCATTCTTCGACCGCCCCCCACCCCACCCCACTTCCCCATCTCCCACATTAATATCATCAACAATTCGGAGCAGCGAGAGTTGGGAGCCAGGAGGAGGTGACGTTGGTGCAAGGTGATTGTCGGGAAGGCCGGTAAGTATGTTTAAACTTCTTACTTTCAGGCCAGTGAGGGAGGAGCGAGCAAAGGACTTCTGGGAAGGGTAAGTAGAACAGTTTATTTTTGCGTGGTTTCGTTGCCCGAGACACTACTCGGGTAGTATCTCCCACCCATCCTCCTCCTCTAACCTAAAAAAAGGTTATGTGAGCCAGAATGACAAGGTAAGGTAACTATGTAATTTCCTAATCATTTCGTTTAGAAGTCACTTCGGGAGTTAGAACAGTGGGAATGGAGTTTAGGGCAATGGAATGTTCCTCTTGCAGGAAGTGGGAAGTAAGGGTCACCACTAGTGTCCATGCTGACTACATCTGTGGGAAGTGCACCCGACACCAGCTCCTTGAAACCACGTTAGGGAACTGGAGCTGGAGTTGGATGAACTTTGGATCATTCGGGAGGCAGAGGGGATTATTGACAGGACTTACAGAGAGGTAGTCACTCACCAGATAAAAGAAAAAGACAGATGGGTGACAGTTAGGGGACAGAAAGGGGACCGGCAGGCAGTGCAGGGATCCCCTGTGGCCATTCCCCTCAACAATAAGTTTACCGTTTTGGATAGTGTTGGGGGGGAAGACTTACCAGGGCAAAGCAGTGGAGCACCTGCTGCTCAGAAGAGAAGAGGAAGAGGAGCAGAGCAGTAGTCATTGGGGTCTCAATAGTTAGGGGATAGATAGGAGGTTCTGTGGGGACAAGAGAGATTCAATGTTGGTGTGTTGCCACCCGGGTGCCAGGGTCCGTGATATCTCTGATCGTGTTTTTGGCATTTTTGGGGGGAACGGAGAGGAGCCCCAAGTCGTGATCCACACTAGCAATAAACAACATAGGTCGGAAGAGAGATAGGGACTTGAGGCAGAAATTTAGGGAGCCAGGATGGAAACTTAGAGCTAGGACAAACAGAGTTGTTTTCTCTGGTTTGCTGCCCGTGCCACATACTAGTGAGGTGAGGAATAGGGAGAGAAAGGAGTTGAGCACGTGGCGACAGAGATGGTGCAGGAAGGAGGGTTTCGGGTTTTTGGATAATTGGAGCTCTTTCTGGGATAGGTGGGACCTCTACAAGCAGAATGGTCTTCATATAAACCACAGGGGTACCAATATCCTAGGTGGGAAATTCGCTAAAGCAATTAAGGTGGATTTAAACTAATACAGTAGGGGGATGGGAACCAAAATTGTAGGACAGATACAGAAGAGGATGAGAGTAGGGAGTATCAAAGTCAAGTCTCAGGCAAGTGAGAACCTGGTTGGAAGTGTGTGTACTTCAACGCGAGGAGCATCCGAAATAAAGTGGGTGAACTGGCAGTGAGGGTCGATACGTGTGATTTCGATGTTGTAGCCATTATGGAGACATGGATAGAGCAGGGACAGGGATGGCTGTTGCCGGTTCTGGGATTCAGATGTTTCAGTAAGAACAGAGAAGATGGTAAAAGAGTGGGAGGTGTGGCATTATTGATCAGGGGCAATATTACAGGTGTAGAAATGATGTTTGGGGACTCGTTAACTGAAGTTGTATTTTTGAGGTTAGAAACAGGAAAGGAGAAGTCACCATGCTGGAAGTATTCTATAGGCCTCCGGATAGTCCCAGAGATGTATAGGAAAGGATAGCAAAGATGATTCTCGATAGGAGTGAGACAGGCAGGGTAGTTGTCTTGGCGTATTCAACTCTCCAAATATTGACTGGGATCACTTCAATACGAATACCATAGATGGGTCAGTTTTTGTCCAATGTGTGCAGGGGGGCTTCCTGACACAGTATGTAGACAGGTCTACAAGGGGCGAAGCCACTTTAGATTTAGTCCTGGGCAACGAGCCTGGCCAGATGTTAGATTTGAAAGTAGGTGAGCACTTTGGAGTCAGCGATCACAATTCTGTCAGGTTTACTTCAGTGATGGAAAGGGATAGGTGTCCTCCACCGAGCAAGTGTTACAGCTGGGAGAACGGAAATTATGATGCAATTAGGAAATATTTAGGAAGCATAGAATGGGGAAGGAAACTGCAGGGGATAACCACATTAAACATATGGAGCTTATTTAAGGAAAAGCTCCTGTGTGTCCTAGATAAGTATGCACCTGTCAGGCAGTGGGAAGATATAGAACGCGTGAGTCGTGGTTTACTAAGGAAGTGGAATCCCTGGTCAAGAAGATGAAGAAGGAGGCTTATGTTAAAACAAAATCTGAAAGCTCAGTTAGGGCGCTTGGGGGTTACAAAGAAATCAGGAAAGACCAAAAAGAGAGCTCAGAAAAGCCAGGAGGAGACATGAGAAGTTGTTGGCGGATAGGATCAGGGTTAATCCTAAGGGTTTCCATAGGTAAGTCAGGAATAAAAGAATGACAAGAGTTAAATTAGGGCCAATCAAGGATAATAGTGGGAAGTTGTGTGTGGAGTCAGAGGAGATAGGGGAAGCACTAAATATATATTTTTCGATAGTGTTCACTATAGAAAATGAAAATGTTGGCGAGGAAGATACAGAAATACTTGCATATAGACTAGAAGAGATTGAGGTTCATATGGAAGAGGTATTAGAAATACTGCACAGTGTGAAAATAGACAAGTCCCCTGGGCTGGATGGTATTTATCCTAGGATCCTCTAGGAAGCAAGGGAAGAGATTACCACTTTAGCGTTGATCTTCAAATCATCATTGTCTACAGGAATAGTGCCTGAGGACTGAAGGTTAACAAATGTGGTTCCCTTGTTCAAAAAGGGTAGTAGAGACAACTCTTGTAATTACAGACCAGTGAGTCTCAATTCAGTTGCTGGTAAAGTGTTGGAAAAGGTTATAAGAGATAGGATTTATAACCATCTAGAAACTAATAATCTGATCAGGGACAGTCAGCATGGTTTTGTGAAGGGTAGGTCGTGTCTAACGAATCTTATTGAGTTTTTTGACAAAGTGACCAAACAGGTAGATGAGAGTAAACTGGTTGATGTGGTGTATATGGATTTCAGCAAGGGGTTCGATTAGGTTCCCTACAGTAGGCTACTGCACAAAATGCAGAGGAATGGGATTATGGGAGATGTAGCAGTTTGGAACACTAATTGGCTTGCTGAAAGAAAACAGAGGGTTGTAGTTAATGGAACATGTTCATCTTGGTGTCCAGTTACTAGTGGCATACTGCAAGGGTTGGTGTTTTGGTCCACAGCTGTTCGTCATTTTTATAATTGACCTGGATGACGGCTTAGAAGGGTGGGTTAGTAAATTTGTGGACGACACTAAGGTCGGTGGAGTTGTGGATAGTGACGAAGGATTTAGTAAGTTGCAGAGAGACATAGATAGAATGCAGAGATTGGCTGAGAGGTGGCAAATGGAGTTTAATGTGGACAAGTGTGAGGTGATACACTTTGGATGGAGTAATCGGAATGACAGGTACTGGGCTAATTCTTGGGAGTGCAGATGAGCAGAGAGATCTCGATGTCCATGTACACAGATCCCTGCAAGTTGCCACCCAGATTGACAGGGTTGTTAAGAAGGCATACCATGTTTTGGCATTTTTTCACAGAGAGATTGAGTTCTGGAACCAGGAGGTTATGCTACAGCTGTACAAATGTCTGGTACAGCCACACTTGGATTATTGTGTACAGCTCTGGTCACCACATTCTCAGAAGGATGTGGAAGCTTTGGAAAGGGTGCAGAGGAGATTTGCTAGCATGTTGCCTGGTATGGAAGGAGTGTCTTACGAGTAAAGGCTGAGGGCCTTGAAGCTGCTCTCATTAGAGAGAAGTAGGTTGAGAGGTGACTTAATAGAGACATACAAGATAATCAGAGGGTTAGATAGGGTGGACAGGGAGAGGCTTTTTCCAATTATGGGCACGGCAAACACGAGGGGAAACAACTTAAAGTGAGGGGAAATAGGTATAAGACAGATGTCAGAGGTAGTTTATTTACTCAGAGAGTAGTAATGGTATGAAATGCTTTGCCTGCAACAGCAGTAGATTCCCCAATTTAAGTGCATTTAAGTCGTCATTGGACAGGCATATGGGCGTACATGGGATAGTACAGGTGGGATGGGCTTCAGATTAGTATGACGGGGCGGAGAAACATCGAGGGCCGAAGGGCCTGTACTGCGTTGTAATGTTCTATGTTCTAATTATGAATATCAGATACAAACCTTGATTTTCTACGTGTTCTACAGATCTGTTGCAGAGGAAGAATTGGGAATTCCAGTATCTTGTTTTTCATATTTTGGTGAATTTACAGCGTGATGCAGTTGAGTTCTTTTATAAGGAAGCCAGAAATGATATTTTGGACATGGAGCTGAATTCTGCTTTTGCACTACACCCCTCTGCACGTATTATTCATAAGACTTGTATATCATTAATTTTGGAATAGGGTTTGTCACCGTGCACTGCGACAGTTCAATTTGATGTGGGCCTGAAGCTTATTCTGTAAGGAATTCGCTGCAATAGTCAGAGCTGAAGATTTTTCTTTTCATCTGCAGGATTGATGCAGAATCATTCATTAAGTTTGTTTGAAAGAGCTAGAGGGATGTGGATAACGATTAAATTAATTTTTACATTATAAACACACTATAGAAGATCAATTCACATTCTTATTTCTACGTTGGATTGGAAGCAAATTACAAGAACAAGGACCCATCGTTCTGAATATTGTTTTAAAAAGTGACATCATGTTGCAATAATGCATTGGGGCAAAAAGAAAATGTCTGCATTTGATGGAGATACAGAAATGCAGAGTGAATATATAATATGAACAAGAATTAAGTATTAATAAAAAAGTACGTGAAATATTTTCTTAATTTTCAAAGAAAACCAGATCCCAATTATCCTGAACAGTGATGTTTAATTGTCCATCAATCTCACTTTTCCAACTCTATGCTTTTCCTGCCACTATGCGCCTTCAGGCACACCTCATCCTCCCTTCCTATTCGATCCTTACCCTCCTACTTCCCTCGCATTGCCTATTCTGATGCTACATACCCTTCCACTGACCATCTCCGTTTACACTTCTCGCACTGTAATTCACACCATTTGCCCCGACCCTCCCTTTCCCTTTTTGCTCTCACACCAGATGCTGGAATATGCTGATTTATGTGCTACTACTGGTCATCAGTGACTGATGAGTTTGTAATGATCAATGTCTAATAGCAACAGACAATAAGACGTTTGCCACTATCTGATGCACCGTGAGCAGGATAGTTTTATCCACTATTGGTGCAGTGTGGAGCTGCTTCCTTTCCGTCTGTCATAATGTTTAGTCAAACAGCCTCGTCACCAACAGGACAAACACCTTCTGACAGAATCGTAAGACCATATATCAATTTCCTTTGGAATATTGCGAGGACATTGTTCTAACAAACAGTGTTCTTGTCTTCTGCTCTTTATTCTTTCAACGGATCTTGCCATGTAATTTAAGCTGAGATCAGAGTGACTTCCCTTTCAATCGAAGCAGGACTTGGCTGAGGGTGGAATGAAAGACCCGGAGTAAAACTGTGGTTAATGGTAATTAGAGAAAATTCTGCACTGGAAATGGGAACAATGGAAAATGCGGTCTCTGCAAGGTATCTTTCAAGTTGCATGTCATTCTGACTAGGGACTAATTTATTCTTACTTCATTATCGGTTGTTAAAAATCTTGGAATGTCCCAAAAACAGCTCTGTGTGGATCTGCATTACTTGGATTGAAGAGGTTCAAGTAGGCAGCTCTCTGGCGCCATGTCCAGAGCTACTGCGGACGACAAATAAACTCTGCCCTTGCTAGTGCCTTCCAAAACCCTGGATGAATATGCCCTGTTTAAAAGAAAAACAAGATATATTATGTTTACACACTCTCATCTGAAGTTTCGGAAAGGTAAGACCTTGCTGGATGAGTTTGATGCCAGTGACATCAGGAGCATGACAAGACATTGATAATAATTGGAATCGTGAATTCAGTTAGTTACTTACAGATGATTGATTGTGTGATGTTAGTGCCACTGAGTTCAACATTTTCAATGTGTAACGGTAGTCATTCTCATATATTTAAATTTTTCATTCAAAAGCCACAACCAAATACTCGAGAGCTAACAGAAATGGCAGCTTCACTGTTCCCTTTCAGATCAGACAAATATCCACAGTCCAAAAGACTAAGTTGAAAGTGGTCTAAAACCTTCCAGGTTCTGAGCAGAGAGAAACAGATTTAACTTATTGAGTCGAATATGAGTTTTTCCCAATAGGGTAATATCAGGCTTAATATTCTAACTCTGTTTCTCTTTCCAGATACTGGCTCATCTGCAGTGTTTTGCCACTGTATTCTGTTTATATTACAGACTTACATTTTCCCCAGTATTCCCTAGCACAGTGATTCATTGTGGGGAACAGAGTGGGAGTGGAAGTGGCATGGTGTCTCAGTGTTAAACACGACGGTCTCACAGTACCAGGGGCCAGGTTTGCTTTCACACTCAAGACTATTGGTATTGAGTTTTCACATTCTCCCCCTGTCTGCAAGTGTTTCCTCCAGGTGCGTCAGATTCATCCCACAGTCCAAAGACTGTCAGTGGATTGACCATGCTAAATTGCGCATCTGACACAATTTTGAATAAATGCAAACACACAGGTACCAAAGATCTGTGCGGAAGAGAATTCCAACTCAAACGGTCCTTAGAGAATTTCTCCTTATCCCTGTTCCTACAGAGGTTGGAGAATCATTGTATCTTTTTCTAGTCCCACTTCTCCATCGGTCATGACAAATTATCAGTAGAACCAAGTGTGTGATAGGGCAAATGATATCAGTCTCAGACTGGGTCAGGTACAGTGTTAGAAGCATGTCAGGCATGTTTCTTAAATTTGCAAAAACAATTAATCTAAAACAAAAACAACGTTACTCAAAAAAATGAACAAGTAAAGCGATGGAGCAATGGCTGTGCCTTCTCAGACAAGTTACATTTTCTTCCTCTCTGAGCTGAAACATATAATAATGTTACCCGAACACCAACATGAACCATGTAACGTCTGGTTAAACATTCTCCTGATGGCATACTCCATCCCTGTTATCTGTTCCATTGAGGAGTGATTTGTAATTTATCTTTTGAATATTTTTATATGTGTCTTCATAATTATTGTACAATAAATTCATGTCTTCAAAGAACTGAGTTAAAATGAATATATTGTTTTATTAAATTAAATCCTTAGTTTTATTTTCTCATTCCTCAGCTACGCCCAGTACACTCTCCTCAGGGTCCTTTATTTTCAATATGAACATCCCTTATTCTCAGGCCTGAAGTGCCCTGACCTTGTAGACGCCAGGGGGGCATGGATATGGTTATTATCCAAGGCATGGATATGGTTATTATCCAAGGTCGGGGGGCTCCAAATCAGTGGGCATAGATTTAAGGTGAGAAGGGTAAGATTAAAAAGATACCTGAAGAGATAACTTTTTTACACAGAGGATAGTGTGTGTATGGGACAAACTGGCAGCAAAAGTGATGGAGGCTGGTACAGTTACAACATTTAAGAGGCAATGGAGGGTATGTGAATAAGAACCGTTTAGAGGATTATAGGTCTAATGCTGGCAAAGATTACTACATCAGATTGGAATATCTGGTCGGTGCAGATAAGATGGATTGAAGGGTCTGTTTCCGTGTTGTATGACACTATGATTCCATCAGGCCTTCATTCTAGCAAAGAGTAAAGTAAAACATCAGTGAAAAGCTTCTAAACCCATTGCATATTTTCCTTTCAGTTTAGGGGTTCATTACCAGAGGCAATACTTCAGGTGTAGTCTCAGTATTGTCATGTACAAATGCAGTAATACATCTTAATGATTATAACTAATAGCCTTTGCATAAAACAGCAAGATTCGATACCCTTTTCTAATTATTGGCTGAATCTGCTGATTAGGTTTATGTGGCTCATGTACCGGAATGCACAAATCATTCTATACCAATGAGTTCTGTGATTTTCTCTCCATTTAAGTAGGTTACTCTTAATTTCTCTTTTCAACACAACACTGACTTCTCCTAACCAACGTTAAACTGTTTTCTGCCAAAATTTTGATCACTAACCTCCCCGTTTGTATCCCATTTCAGAGTCTCCATGTCCAGTTAAATGATTATCTTTGTGAATGAGCTAACTGAGCTCCAAGCCAATCAGTCCTCTCATCCAAGGCATTGGTATAGATTGTAAATAGTTGATAATCTCACACTGCTCCCCGGGGAACTCAAACACAGTTACAACTTTACAACCTGAAAAACCCGAATGTTTATTCCCTGATAGTTAACCAGGTTGCTCCTGTTGCTGGGTCGCAGTCTAGAAAGGTTGGATGGCCTCATCCTACGCTGTGTAATGTCCTGAGGCGAGTTGAATGACTTCAATCTATTCATGCGTCAATTCTTGAGGGCAGAAGGGTCTCCTCATAATGATGCTGACTGGCTTAATGGGATCTTCCTTTACCCCTGCAACTTTACGGAGTGTTTGAGAGAACAACACATGGGTTAGGAGTAGCAACTGGACATTTAGCCCCTTGAGCCTTCTGCACCATTCGGAATGTGCATTGTTGATGCGATTGTAACTAAACATAATTTCCCTGTCTGTTTCTAATAAACATGGATTCTCTAGTTCATCAGAGTTCTATGGAACTCAACCTTGAGTGTTTTCTGTAATCCAGTCTTCACTGCTCCCTCGGGATGAGAACACCACAGATTACACAACCCGAAAGAGAAAGGAGCATCCCTGTCTCAGTCTGAAATGGAAAGGTCATTATTCTCAAACTGTGTTCCCCTCAAACCAATCACCATTCTTTTGATATATGAGGAGTTGACAATTAGAAACAAATATCGACCACTCAGCCCCTTAAATCTGTCCACATTTCCATTAACTCTCCTAAACAAAATGCTTATCAAATTCAGTCTCTACTGACCTCGTGGAAAGACAATTCCAGGAAAGATCATATAGGCAATGAACAGTGGAGCATAATGAGGCCATTCAGCCCATCTTTTCTGCCATGACATTTGATCACTGCTAAAATATTTCTGAACTCCTTTCTCCTGCCTTCTCCGACTAACCAATGATAACTTATTGATTAAAAAAATGTATATACCTCTGTATTAAAGATCGTGTGTGCCTGTATATGGGGTTATGTTTGTGTGTTTGTGTGTAAATGTCCATATCTACGTGCGTATCTCTGTGGGCATGTATTATGTGTGTTAGTGTCAGTATCTCAGTTTGTGTGTACCTCTGTCTGCATCTCTGTGTAAAGTTGTTTTTGAAATAAATAGATTGAACTTGGAATCAAAGTCTTCCTCCTCCTCTCTCTCCGTCTGTCCCTGTTCTTCATAGAGCTCTTAGAATCGCTACAGTGTGGAAACAGGCCCTTCGACCCAACAGGTCCACACTGACCCTTCGAAGAATAACCCACCCAGACCCGTTCAAATGCTATCCTACGCTTACCAAAGACTAATGCCCCTAACCTATCCATCCCTCGGCACTATGGACAATTTAGCATGTCCTATTCACTTAACATCCACAACGTTGGACTGTAGGTGGAATCCAGAGCACCCACGCAGACATGGTGAGAATGTGAAACTCCACACAGACAGTCGCCGAAGGGTGGACACGAATCCGGGTGCCTGGTGCTGTGAGGCAGCAGTGGTCGCCTCTGAGTTCTGTGATTAGATTCATACAATACCTCCCTCTACGGGACTACCCACACCACTGCATCGGTGGCACAGTTTCGAACTCTGAGAAGATAACAAATCCTTTGCTGTGAATCTGTCAAATTGCATGGCCGTTTGATTTTTCAAATAATATCTTTGGAAGCATAGAGCAGTTTTGTCTGATACTAAGCGATCTTGTTCCTGCGTCATCACTACCACTAGTGGGCCTTTTTCAGGACTTCTCAATGCTTTCTCATGTACCTTTTATGCATTGCAAGTCACAGAATGAAAAGTAAATTCAACTACTCTCCTGAAGAAATGGTTCACTCAGAGGTGAGCATTTCCCTTCTGAAAGGCCCAAGTAAATTTGCAACCCTCCATCTACCAGCATTGTGTGTGTGTGTGTTGTGTGTGTGTGTGTTGATGGTGCTGTCAGTTTTTGGAAGGTGCTGTGAGCTGCTGCCCTCTCTCCCTCCCAGACTGAATCCTCGAAGGTTATCACCCTCTGCCATTGTCACTGCAGTAGGTTGTGGAGATAGTGTCCTTTTAAACACCACAGAGACTGTCTGACCTGCACCCACGTATAGATATTCACAGGGTCAAATACAGATACACAGGTACGGAGTGTTGGGGTGGGGAGAGTAGATGGATATCGGACACTCCACCACCCGGTTTGCCCCTTTCTGTCCTATTCCAAGCTGTTTCTCCTGGAATAGGAGACGGGGAAGGATGGAGTGAGGGTGGGATTGGGTGACTGTGCTGAAAGTGCTGGTGTAGGTGGGGGTGGGGTGTGGTTGGAAGATGGTGACGTGTCCATAGGGAGTCAGTCAACAGTGCTGTATCCATCCAGTGCTATTAGCGAGGGAGATATAGTAGAGGGTAAAGAGAGAGGGATGGTGCTGCATGCAGCAGTGAGAGGGTGGAGCATGAGCCTTGATCGGCGGTCGGTGCTATAACAGATAAGCAGTGAGTGTGAGGGAGCAGAGCGTATACGGTGACCCTTATCCTGACAGAGTGGGGAAGGTTATTGATGCTTGTCCTGTATTGCTGGACATTCCTTCAGGCCACAAATACTGCACTGAGCTCAGACCATGCTTGGTGGGTCTGGCGGTGTGGCCCACCTCTGGGAAGAGAATGGTCCTCGTCTGTACTAGCCCATCCCTCGTCTGTACTAGGACCTCTGTGCCCCTGCTGACAAACCAGTGTGTAATTGCCCCTTATCTGCCATGCTCGGGGTAAACAGTACAGGGCAGCTCCAACCTGAGAAAGCTCATCCATGTGCCCATTGGCCTTTTAAAGATGGCACTAGTGCCAGGGATCACGGAATATCCAGAGATATACGGTCGATGCTGAGTACCTACTGCCATGATGGGTGGGAGAATCTGGCTGGCATTGAATGAGAGGGATAACATGGGATGAGGTGGGTAAATGATTAGTTGATTTAGATAAGATAGCACCAGGAAACTAGTTCAGCTTCGTGCAGAAAATCCCTATATCACACTCAATGAAAATGTCACTGAGACAAATTATTGTTAGATTTAACCCAATGAATCGAAGACTCTGCAAACCCCCACCCCAGTTACAACGCTGCAGCAGCTTGACCAATGCTCTCCATCACAGACAAGGAGCTAATCGCCACCTTATCCTTGGGACATAAGGCAGTGGGGAGGGGGTGGTTGAGGTATCAGTGGGGGAGTACTTTATGCCAAGCCTTCAGAATTCTATTAGTTTTAAAATAAAGATGGAAAAGGAAGAAGCACGTATAAAACTTAAAGTGATGAAAACCAATTCTGATGATATTAACTAAGAAGTTTCCAATTTCGGTTGGGACAGATATTCTCAGAAAAGAGAGTCAGTTGCGAAGTGGGAAACCTTCAAAAATGAGATGTCAAGAGAACAGAGACATTATGGCACTGTTAGGGTGAAGGGTAAGGATGGTACGTGTAAGGAATGCTGGAGGATTGGAGAAATTGAGGCTCTTGTCACGGATAAACAGGAAGCATATGTCAGGTATAGACAGCAGGAATTGAGGGTTTTTCTTAATTCATTCACGGGATAGGCAAGCATCTCATTCCTGATGAAGGGCTTATGCCCAAAACGTCGATTCTCCTGTTCCCTGGTTGCTGTATGACCTGCTGTGCTTTACCAGCAACACATTTTCAGCTCAAGCATCTATTACCCATAACTAATTGCCCAGAGGCATTGCTGTGAGTCTGGAGTCACTTGTTGGCCAGACCAGGTAAGAATTGCAGTTTGTTTCCTTAAAGCGTATCAGTGAACCAGATGGATTTTTCCAACAATCGAAATGGTCATCATTAGCCTCTTAATTCCTGATTTAAAGTGAATCACTAGAAGAGTCTGAAGGCAACAAGAGTATAGTTAAGAGGGAAATTGGGAGCATAAAAAGGGGACATGTGATAGCTTTGGCAAACAGAGTTAGGGAGAATCCAAAGGAATTCTACAAATACGTCAAGAACAAAAGAGTAACTGTGGAGAGAATAGGACATCCCTAAAGATCAGCAAGGCTGCCCATGTGCAGAGCCACAGAAATTGAGGAGGTATTGAACGAATATTTTGTATCAGTATTTACTTCGCAGGAGGATATGGAAGTTAGAGAATTTGGGAAATAAGTAGTGACATCTAGGAAAGTGTCTCTCTTACAGAGGAGCTGCTGGAGGTCTTAAAACGTGCAAAAGAAAGAAAATGTCCTGGCTTTTATTAGACGTACTCAAGAACTCTGTGGAAGCTAAGGAAATGATTGCTGGGCCCTTTGCTATCATCAATAGTAACAGGTAAAGTGTCAGAAAACTGGAGGTTGGCTAACGTGGTGCCACTACTTAAAGTATTTCAGAATGTTGGTAAGGAAAAGCCAGTGAGCCTGACGTCAGTGGTGGGTAAGTTGTTGGAGGGGATTATGAGTCATCGGATTGTCACACATTTTGAAAGGTAACGACTGATTAAGGATAGTTTACATGACTTTGTGCAAGAATTATTGTGTCTCACTGACGTGACTGAGATTTTTTTTGAAGAAGCGACTAAAAAGAGTAATTGAGATAGAGTGGTGCACATTGTCGATATGGACATCAGTAAGGCGTTGAATAACATTGTGCATGGTCATCTGTTTAACAAGATTTTTTTCATATGAAAGCCATTTGGATACAAAATTGTCTTAAAGGTAGGAGGCAGAGGGTGTTGTTAGAGGATTGCAATTGCCTGGCAAAGATTTGAAATGCTCGACATGCTGTGCAGATAGTCCAGCTTATCGAGTTATCCACTAGCACGGCCTGCTGGTGTCTGGGCTGGTTCTCGAAGCAGATTCAGAATTCGAGGCAATGGACCATTCTAGCGGACCTGGCAATGTCTCCATTCAATGTTTGCTTTCTTGGAATCGGACCCATTATTCCAATTCCATATCCCATTATTCCAATTCCATATCCACATCCATATTTTCAGCAGGTTATCAGTTAATAAATTATTTATTTTTTTTAAATTATGAATCTTTCCCTGGACTTAGTTTCTGACTCCCTCGTGCATCGAGTGCTGACATGGTGAAGCTCAGAAACATTGAAATGGTGTGTGTCAGGCTGTTGTTCAGTTCCCGATGTGTACAATGTGGTGCTTCATTGACAGGGGTGTTCCAACAGCTCTGCCTCACGTGTTTGAAACTTGGTATGCGCCTGTCCGCGGAACGCCTCTGTTTGTCTCTCTTAGTTGAATGTGCGGTCAGTAACACGAGGAAGACCCTTGAGTATAATTATAAAGGACCAGACATCTAACTTGTAGCTGAAGGGCTTGTAGCTGACTCCTGTTATTGAAAGATTAGTGGAGCTGCTGGGGATGGTTTGCTGGAGGTTGTGCTGTGAGCTGCCTCAGACATTCGGGGAGACCTGAGGATTTGGTGACCCAACTCTCGATGGAGCATGGGGACTGTAGTTACAGCATCTGGGTCTGTAACATGAACAACAAATGGAGCAGAGGCTGCAGATAGGGGAAGCTCTGAAACCACGGTGTGAGTGTGTGGGGAAAGTGATCAGCCATATCTGTCTGCATCTTAGCCAGGAGAAGTACACATTCTCACTCTCCCCGTTAAATACAATGATGCACACTCTCCCTATCTGCCCCCATACACATTCACACCCCCCTCTGACATTCCACACGCGCAGTCCACTCTATCACACGCACGCATGCACACAGCCTCTCTTTCTACCTCGCGCACTCACATACATACTCCCCCACCTCTCGCTCACATACACGCAGTGTCTCTCTCTCTCACACAGACACGCCCCCTCTCTCACACATACGCACAAGCGCTACTCCTACTTTGTAAATTAAAACAGTCTAACTCCAGATCAAGACACAGACAGATTCCAAACAAGGCCTCACGCTTAGAATACATTGTCTGACCACAAGTGTTACTTCATTTACATCGATAGTACCTGAAGGTGTCTCCAGACAGAGACTTGAAATAAATTCTGCGATTTGCATATTAATCAATCAAACTCGCACCTACATTCTAACTGATTAAGTACTTAAGAGCCATCTTAGGTGTGTGGACAATTCATGTGCATGAGTTGGACAGCCCTTTAATCGTTTCCTTATAACTTCTGTGTTTAAGGTCTTCCTCTCTCTTACACCTAATGAAGGAGCAGCGCAATGAAACCTTGTGTTTACAAATAAACCCATTGTACTCTAACCTGGTGTCATTTGATTTTTGACCTTGTCCAACCCAGTCCAAAACCAGCGGCTCCATATTTTATCTTTTACTGGTTAGCTAATCCTCTCCCCGAGCAATTAAATTGTGCCTAAACCCATGTGTTCTTGTCTTGCATATGAATCATTTGCGATTACGCACTCATGTCTGGAAGCCAAGATATAATACATCTATGGGATCCCCATTATCCATCTTTCTTGTTAAGTTTTATTAAAGAAAGTTAGTCATATAATTCAAACATGATTTATCATTCATAAAACTATGTTGACTGTGCTGGATTGTGGCTTGGCTTTGGATATTTCCTGTTATTACTTCCTTAATAACGTATTCCAATACTTTGTCTTCAATCTCAACACTTTTTTCACTACTTTTCATTTCCCAGTGAATCTGATTATTCGAAGTCCTTCCCTTTCTATAACCTCTACGTTCCCTTTCACAATTCCTGTGTAAAAAGCACAAGGCTGTAAAAGATCTGCCCCAGTTGCTGTATAAGAGGCATGAGTGACTAAATGGACTCATTGTGTTCCGGCTTTACACACACGATGGGCTGAAAGTCCTCCTGGTGTTCTGACATTAGTCCTGATGGCCTGAATGTCCTGCACCTGTTTCTTACCAGGCCGCTCAAGACCTCAACGTCCTCTTTCTGTTGCTAAGTGGCAGGTTTGGGGAGTTATGAAATCTCCCTGCTCAAATGTCACTTTTCAAGGACTGAACTGTGCAGGCAGGTTGTGTTGTCCACACTAGGTAGCATCGTGTTTAGCATTGCTGCCTCACAGTACCAGAGATTCAGATTCAATTTCAGTCTCCAGTTTCCTCCCTCAGTCCCAAGGTGTGCGTGCTAGGTGAATTGGCCACGCTAAATTACCCATAATGTTCGGGGATGTGGAGGCCATTGAAAATGCCAGGTTACAAGATTGGGTAGGGTGAGTGGTGGAATTGGATGGGATGGTCTTCGGAGGATGAGTGTGGAGTCGATGCGTCAAATGGCTTGGTTTCACACTGTAGAGATTTTATGATTAACACCTTCTTTGCAGAAACCAGTTAAGGGAATAATCTCCGATGTAATTCCAATGTCTTTTCCACAAGGAGGAGATTAAACCTGTGCATAGTACTCCAGGTGTGATCTCACCAAGATCCAGTCCAGCAGCAACAACACTCTGCAGCCTACTGTAAGGTTCCCACCCAGGTTAGAACAGGCTCAGCTATCTGGGGAAATACACAGCATTGTTGAAAGATCATTGCCCTTCTCTACTGCACCAGCATAACGGGAGATCTGGAGAAAATCTCACAATGACACTTGGGAGGAACGGGTAAGATGTGGTGAGATAATTAAAATGATGAGATATGCCTTGCCAAACATCTCGTCTGAATCTACCATTAGCCTCCCGAGAGCCCACGTCACTCAGATTCCACAGAATCTGGTGAGGTGAATCTTAGGAACAGCAAGGAGAAGCAACGTTCATGGGAATTATGTATCAAAGTGAAAGCTGCAATACAAGTGTGAATATGTCATAAAACAGGAAAGTAGACATTCCGGTTTGTGGGTACTACAGTAATAATGGTCAGCTTGAAGTTACATCTAACCAGTGTTTACTCAAGTGAATGTTAATGTTGAGTGTGTATGAGATAGGTTGCTTTAGAAGTATGTTGAGCAACGAGCAGTTGATCAGGCAATTTTGGAGTTGGTGTTGTTTGATCAGAAGAGCAAATCGAAGAATTTGCTATAAAGGAGCTTTTGGGAATAGTGATTTTAATGCATTGAATTTTATATGTATTTTATAAATACAAAAAAGTTTTTTTTTCTTATATTTCGGATATATACCTGAGTCATTCAAGCCATTAAGATATGAGAATAACGTTGGCTTTAGTGAATTTGAAAAGTACATTAAATGAATTAATGTCTGTTATTTACCAAAACACTGTAAAGTCTACTTTATACATATATCCCTCCAAGGCAAATCGCAAAAGTGAAAGGTGATTCAACAATGATGAATAACAGAAGTTAAGAATTGCATTAGATCAATGAAAGTGTCTGCGAAAAGAGTCATATATTGTGGATTCATTGAAAGTTTGGACGAAATGAAGGAAGACTAATAAACTGATAAGTAAATTAGAAAGAGAACAAGAATGCAAACTAACCAGAAACAAAAAGACTGTTGAAAAACTGCCATCAATATTTGAAAGGAAAATAAAAGCAAGTCAAATGTGGAACAGTGAATGTGTGGAGAGGACAATTTATTGTGGAGAACAAAAAAAATGATAAGGATACTAAACAGTTACTTTATGTCTGTCTTCACTGAGGAAGATCCAGAAAATCTCCCAGAAATACCAAGTGGCCATGGGACTTGCGTAACTAAAGACTAAAATCATTCATATCAGTGACGAGGTAGCATTTGAAAACATAACTGTATGGATTAGTCTGACAGACCAAATGTACTTCATACCAGAATTTCAGAGAAAGCAGAAATGGACATAATAGTTGCATTGCGAATCACTGTATTTTTCCGTTTTCAGTTTGGAAGGTTATAAGTGCATTCCAAGGATTTACAAAGTGAAGAAGAGGAGAATGGTGAACTACAGACTAGTTAACTTATTGTTCACAATGGGGAATCTGTTGAAATTTATTATAAAGAATGTGATATTGGACACTTGGAAAGTTATAGCAAACGTCTGGAGAATGATGCTAGATTTTTAAAAGGGAAGGCAACATTTACAAAATGTTTCCTTGACGATGTCCCTTGTCGATATAAACAATGGAGAACCAGTGGATGTGGTATAGTTGGATAACCGGTGAATATTTGGAGAAATCATACAGTAAGTTAGCCCTAAAACAAAAAAAAAACAAATTGTATTGGGAGGAACTTACGCAAATGTGTGAAGGTAAAAGTTAAGTTTCCCTTTGTTTGAAGGGAATCAGAATATAGGCGATGAAGGGCTCTGTGCTCTCTCTCCACGGATGATGTCTGAGTCCCTGCTATCTCCAGCATGTGTTGGTTTCACTACAGATTCCAGCTTCGGAAGTAAATTGCTCCGACTAGGAATAAAGATGTTCTGCACCAGTGACACAGAATGTTGGTTAGTCTGTACCTGGGGTATTGAGTACAGCTTTGATTTCCTGATCCAAGTAAATCATACTGATCTCATATACTGAATGGACATTCTCCACGATAATCACTTGTATGGCAAGATCATCCGATGAGCGAACTCCGCCTGTATTCTGTAGAGTTTCAGAGAATGAGAGATGATCGAAATGAAACTTTCAAAATATCACTCAGAGGGGAGTGACGAATATAGGGGCATCGAAAAGTGTGAGCAAGATTAGCAAGGATTTCAAGATATTCCACAAGAACATCAAGCAGAACAGAATAACCAGGGAACGATCAGGGACCATTAGAAACCAAGAGGGCAATCTGTGTGCGAAGCTGGAGAACATTGATAGATTGTGACTTGAGAGCTTCCCATCTGTTTAACTTGGGAGAATGTGGAGGCAGGTACATAGTTCAAGAAGATGGAGTGGGAAGATCTTAAACGGATTGATATAAGATGCGAGCGGGGATTGATGGTTTTTGATGGTATATAATTGGACAAATCCCCGGGGTTGGATGAGGTTTATCCCAGGCTGCTGTTGGAGACAAGGAAGGAAAGGCACTGACTCAAATGTTTAAGTAGGATCTGGTCACACTGGAGCATTTACAGGAGTGCGGGTGGAGATAGACCAAGGAACTGTAGATCAATGAGTATCAGATCAGTGTCAAGGAAGCTATTGGGGAAAATAGGGAAGGAGAAAATTCATCTTCATTTAGAGAAGCAATATTTGATCAGGGATCGTCAGCATGAAGATATCAGAGGGACGTCATGCCGAACAAATTTTATTGATTTTTTTGCGGAAAGGTCACTTATCTGGTTCTTCAGCAAAACCTTTGTCAACGCCCCGCATGGGAAACTAATAAAGAAAGTACAATCTCATGCCAGCAAGTGTAACTTAGTAAGTTATATTCAAGTTGTCTAACTGGCAGGAGACAGAGAGTGGTGGTGGAAACCTATTTGTGTGATTGGAGACCAGTATCCCCTGGCGTGTCACATGGATCAGTGCTGTATCCCTTATTATTTGTGGTATTCAGAAATGATGTAGATGCGAATGTGGAGGGGGGTGGGAAGAGTGTGTTAATTAAGTTTGCCTTGAGCAAAAAGATTGTCTGGGTGGTTGGCAGTGAGGAGAAAGGTCTTATGTTACAGGAAGATACAGATGGAATGATCAGATGGGTGGATCAATGGCAGATGGAACGTAACCCTGATGAATGTGAGGTGATGTACTTTGGAAGAAGGAACCAGACAGGGGACGACTCAATGGATGACAGCACACTGGGTAGCTCAGAGGGTGCATCTCCACACATCCCTGAATGTCACTAGGCAGGGTAATAGGCTGGTTCAGAAGTCACATGCGACTGTCGGCAGAGCCGTTATTCATTGAGATATAGATTGTAAGAGTTATACAACAGATTGATTCGGCCTCAGATGGAATACTGTCTGGAGTTCTGGGAGTCACATTGTGGAAGGATGTGATTGCACTGCAGGGGGTGCAGAGGAGATTAACCAGGATGTTCCCTGGGATGGAGCATATCAGCTATGGAGAGAGGCTAGATAAGCTCGGGTTGTTTACATTGGAGCAGAGAATGCGGAGGGGGACGTGATTCAGAAGTATAAGATTACGAGGGGCATGGAGATGGTTGGTAGACAGCAGCTGTTCCTTTTAGTAAAAGGGACATGAACAAGGAAACATACTTTTAAAGTGAAGGGGTTGCGGTTTAGAGAAGATATGAGGATTGTATTTCACCCAGAGGGTGTTGGGGTCAGGATTAAACTTCCTGAGAGGATAGTTGTGATGGGTAATCTCACAACGATTAAAACGTACTAGAAGTGTAATAACATTTATGGCTACATATCTCATGTAAGAAAGTGGGGACTAATGTAGATCATACTGATCAAAAGATGGGGTACTGGGCTAATGGTCAGATACTTGATAGTGTGGATGAGCAGAGGGATCTTGGTGTCCTTGTACACAGATCTCTGAAAGTTGCCACCCAGGTAAATAGTGCGGTGAGGAAGGCATATGGCGTACTGGCTTTTATTGGTAGAGGAATTGAGTTCCGGAGTCCTGAGGTCATGATGCAGTTGTATAAGACTCTGGTACGGCCGCATCTGGAATATTGTGTGCAGTTTTGGTCGCCATACTATAGGAAGGATGTGGAGGCATTGGAACGGGTGCAGAGGAGGTTTACCAGGATGTTGCCTGGTATGGAAGGAAAATCGTATGAGGAAAGACTGAGGCACTTGGGGCTGTTTTCACTCGAGAAAAGAAGGTTTAGGGGTGACTTGATTGAGGTGTACAAGATGATTAGGGGGTTAGATAGGGTAGACAGTATGAACCTTTTCCCGCGTATTGAGTCGGGTATTACAAGGGGGCATAGCTTTAAAATAAGGGGGGTAGATATAGGACTGATGTTAGGGGTAGGTTCTTCACTCAGCGAGTAGTTAGTTCATGGAATGCCCTGCCAGTATCAGTGGTGGACTCTCCCACTTTATGGGCATTTAAGAGGGCATTGGATAGGTATATGGAGGATAGTGGGTTAGTGTAGTTTAGGTGGGCTTGGATCGGCGCAACATCGAGGGCCCAAGGGCCTGTACTGCGCTGTATTCTTCTATGTTCTATGTTCTATGTTCTATACTGCTTTTCTGACAGTACACAGTCTAAGCTTCTCTGATTGTTTAATTATGGATGGTGCAAACAGTTAAGAAGATAAGTGGCGCGTTGACCATCATTTGAGTACAGGAGTAAGGGTGTCTTACTGCAGCTGTGCAGGCCCTTGGTGAGACCCCATCTCGAACATTGTGCAGTATTGTGTACAGTTTTGCTCTCCTTACCAAATAAAGCACAATCCTGACATTGAGGGAGAGCAGTGAAGGATGACCAGTCTTGTCTCCGGGTTGACAGGCTTGTTGTTGGAGCAGAGTTTGGGATGACTGGGGCTGTATTCCATGAGCTTTAGGAAAATGAGTGAAATATATAAAACTCTGACAGGGGGAGACAGCATGGAAGCAGAGATGACAATTCACCTGGCTGGAACGTCTCAAACAGGCGCCCACAGTATTAGGTACAGACAAGCCAATCTGCATTCAGATGAGAATAAATGTCTGGACTCAGGGACTGGTGAACATGCGGAATTCTCTCCCAGATCAGGCTGTGGAAGACAAGGCACTGAATATAAATAATGAATTTAGACAGGAAAGGGATGGGAAGAGTGTAGGGGTATGGTGTGAAGATAGAGGAATAGCGACCATTGCAGGTTGTTCTCTGAAAACGCGGCAGCTGTGTTCTTGTGGAACAGTTTTATAGAAAGCAGAGCAATATAAATAATGGGGTTTGTAGGAAAAAGAGCGTAAGGGGCGAACGCCCAATAATGTCAGGTAAAATCAAAACAAAAATAATAGTCAACGTAACACAAACAACAGCACAGTCTACATAAATCTTAAAACCATATATTGTCATGAAATAGTGCTGTAAGTGCCACACTTCCACAAAACAGTTACTGACTACAGCACTGTACCTTTCACCAAGCTCTTCACCAGAAAGCACGCGAGCTGACTGACCACATGACTCTACAGCGGGATTCCAGTTGGATTAGATTCCCCACAGTATGGAAACAGGCCCTTCGGTGCAACATGTCCACATCACCCTCCGAATAGTAACACACCCAGACCCATTTCCCGACCCTATGTTTACCTCTGACTAACACATCTAACACAATGGCCAATTTAGCATGGCCAATTCACCTGACCAGCACATCGTTATGGGAGGAAACTGGAATACCAGGCGAAAACCAGGCAGACACGTGGAAAACATGTAAACCGCACACAGTCACTCAATGCCGAAATTGAACCCGGGTCCTTGATGATAACCACTGAGCCACTCTGCCGTCCCAAGATTTCTACCCAAGATTCTTCCCTTGGTTTGAAGTAAAGTTCCTTCTAAATGTCGACTACAATTCCCAGTTCTGGATGCAGGTTTGCTCTCTGAGCTGGGAGGTTCATATATCTACAACCTCAACCTGAGCTACAAATCTTCTCAAAACTCGCATACAATTCCCAGTTTCAGGCTCAGTTTCAAGGCTTGCAGAACGGATTACATTCCAACTTTAGCTGAACACACTGAGGGTCCATTTAGCAGACAGAGGATCCTGAGGCTGGGTTTTGCTGTTCAGCTGAGACCGGGAATGGAATCACATCACAGTGAACAGGAGCTCACTTTATGAATCGTGTTGCAGCCAAATAGTTTTTAATAAACCCACATTATTGGAAATCTGCCTGTATATTGAATCGAGGAGCAAATTTGATCGACCGAAGGGACTACAGTAATTCTTATTTTATGTCTCCCGATGTTTAAACATACTAAGGGTTATGAACACTGTGTGGGGAAAACTGCATTGAGGAAATTTTCACCATGAACTAGAATGGAGAAAGTTCAATGTGTCTAAAGACCTCCCCCTTTCCCGATGTTTCTGTGCAGTTTGTGGGAAAGCTCTATAACTGTTGTCACAAGCTCTCAGATGTTAGGAAGGAGATCTCTGCAGGATGACAGGACTGTGTTTCCCATTCCCTTTTCTAATGCTGATGCTGGTGCTGGGTGTTCTGTCCGAGTTTATCCTTTACGACCGGAGCAGTTTGATACAATAGAGTGTCTTGCTTGGCCGATTTAGAGACCATTGAAGATTTTATTACAATGTCACTTTTAAGCCAGACCAGGAAAGCACGGGAGATTCACTTCCGGAAAGTACATTGGGGAAGGAAATTGGTGTTTACAATCGACATTGGCTTCAAGGTCACTGTTAGTGTGCTAGCTTTTACATCTTGATATTTTATTAATTGTTATTAGCTTCCACCAGCTGCCAGAGCATTAGCCTGGTCTGGATTAGTAATCCAGTGTCATTACCACAACAGCACCACCTCCACATTGGGACCGATCGGAAACCACACTGAGCAGGTTATTTCTATGCTGCTGGACTGCTCGGTGAAAAAGAACTCTCACCAACGTGATGATCGCGACGAGACTGAGGATGTGGTAAATGGTAAGACTGAGGATGTGGTAAATGGGACTGGATATAGTTGAGTAATTTTCCACGTGACCAGAAAGATGTCAGGTTGGAGCTGTAATTAAACAGCTTCCCCAGGCGCAGAGCATGTTGTGCAGCACAAGCCTTCAGTCCTATTGCACGAATGGTATCAGGGCCCATTATCTGTGTCGTATCTACAGTGTTCAGCTGTTTTTTCATGTCACGTGCAGCGAATCAAATTGGTTGAAGACTGGCATCTATGATTCTGTGGGCATCATGGCGAGGTTGAGTTAGATCATCCACTCAACACTTCTGGCTGTGGATGTTGCAGACACTACATCCTTGTCTTTTGCACTGATGTATAGGGCTGTTCCGTTATTTAAAATGGGGATATTTGTGGAGTCCACTCCTCCAGTAAGTTGTTTAATAGTCCATCGACAATGATGCCTGAATGTGACAGGGCTGCAGAGTTTCGATCTTAGCCTTTCGTCTTGGCATCATTTCCCCCTCTCCATCAGATGGTAGTTCTGCTGTTTGGAATGTAACCAGTCAAGGACGGTAGCTTTAATGGGTTGTCATCATGTTTAGATACACATGATTCTGACTCTGGCATGTTCATTCAAACTCGTCACTGAACCATCACTCGGCTTGATGATAACGGTACAGTGATGGATTACCCTGGGGGAAAAGTTATGGATTGTGATTGAATGTAATCCTGATGCAGCTGCTGCTGTAATCACATGATAACCCAGTGTGAGCTGCAATATTTGCAAATCAATTCTACTGACTTTCCCCCAGTTCTCACCGAGACCCATTCACCCAACAGCCCTGTACTCAGTGACCGAACCTGGTTTCCAGTTTCATATTCTCATTCTGCTGAGGGCCCTGATATCACGCCTCCAATTCGTTACATTGCTCAGATACTTTAACACATTAAGCTGAAACATTTTCTTTCACGTAATGCCATCTGCTGTGTTTGAAGTGAATATTTTTTCCTCTGTTTTTCTCTCTGACCATGATTAAGACCTCTGTCGTGTCAGTGATGCCAGCCTTATGTTGATTCAGAACCAATGAACTTGTGCACTTTGCGTTTTGTTCACTTCCCAATGTACAGCGCTCTGTGCCGGACAGGACTTTTGAGCAGAATCTCCCGGAGGGAGAATGTTGAACATTTGCAATTATATCGATCTGGCCAGAGATACAATTTGACTTTAGAGATCATCACCACCATCAGACAAAGGAATACAGGTGCTTGAAGGCTTATAGGCACGAGTAAGATTTCCATGGCTTCCTTAGTATTGTAACATAAAGAAGAAAACAAATAACAGGATGACGTTTGGGTTGAGTGCTGTTCACCTGTCACTTTTAATATTGTTTCAAATTTACAGTGCTGGTCTTTAAATACTTGTTCTTGAAGTTAATATCAGGTGGAGTGTAGGAGATTGAGGGGTGACATTATAGAAATTTACAAAATCAGTGGAGGCATGGACAGGGTGAAAAGCAAAGGTCTTTTCCACAGGATAGGAAAATTAAATCATAGAGCCATAGATTTATGGTGGAAGAGGGAAGATTTAAAAGGAAGGAAGAGGGAACTTTTTTTTTAACATAGAGGGTGACGTGTTTATGGAATGAGCTGCCAAAGGAACTGGCAGATGCAAGTACAGCTCCAAGATTTAAAAGACGTTAGGACAAACATATGAATGGGAACCATTTAGAGGCACGTGTGCCTAATGCAAGCAGAGGGGAATTGTTTAGTTTGGAAAACCTGGCCGACATGGACAAGTTGGACCAAATATTGTGTTTATACGCGATATTACTGTATAAATATAGAAAGTGAAGAAAAGGGAAGTAAATATGTGATGTAAGCAAATTGGCAAGAAATATGAAAAAAAACAAGGAGCACGAGCTTTTCCTTGTATGTAAGAAGAGTTCAAGAGGTGTATGTGATCTTTGGTAGAAAGAAAGTCAGGAAAGTATATTGACGACAATTGGAGGGTGTGACGGGGGAACTGGATACAGGGAACAGAGATAATTTACACCAGTATTTTACATCGTTCCTCACAGGTGAAGTTGCTGTAAATATTTCAATGGTATAAACAAAATGGTAATAGGAAAGAAGATCTTGAGCTGCCTCTAACAGAAGGAACAAGGCAATTCTCAAACAGATAAGACCAAGGATAACCAGGTCATCAAAAATTCATAGCTGGTTTTAAAAGAAGTGGTCACAGAGTGGCTAGTGGCACTGTGTGAAATATTCCATAAATCTCTGGATTAAAGGAGTGATCCAGTGAAACTGGAGACCCTCCAATCTGGCTCCTGTCTTCAAGAAACGAGCGAGACAGAAAGCAGGAACCACTTAGCCTAACCATTATTGCTGGGAATCTGTGAGAGTCTGTTATTAAGGACGGGACTGCAGAGCATTCAGAAAAGCTTCACACAGAGACAGTATGGTCTTGTTAAAGGCTAACTATATTTTGCCTGTAAAATCATGCAATGTTTTTCTGGAAATCCATGAGAATGTAACAAGTGGGCTTGATAAAGGGAGACTGAAAGACAAAAGGCTTTCCAGAGATTTTCCACAAGGTATCACAAAATAAAGGTTCTTACGCAAGACAGAAGATCATAGTATGACGCATAATGCATTAGCATGGGATGACACTTCGTAAACACTTAGAAATCGGAGCGTCATCATTCATTGCGCTTTAAGGAAAAAATGTATCTATTGGAGTACCACGATTATCAGTCCAATGGCAAGAGCTGTTTACAAGATCTGCACTTAGCTCCTGACGACGGGAGTTGAGTGCAATATACATCCGAGTTTGAGGATGACACTGACGACCAAAAGGCAGGCTGTTATTAAATGGAGAGGACTCCCAAAAAAGGAGCAGTATAACGAATTGGACTGTTCTTGTATATGAAACATAATGTCAGCGTGTTAATGCAGAAATGTTGGTTCATTAGACTGGTTCCTGGGATCAAAGGGTTGAATGATTGATTACGTCAAAAATGCTGAGGTGATTATTCATTGTGGTTTAAATGAATGAGGGTGTCATTACTGAAACGGACAAGATACAGAGGGGTCTTGATAAGGTCGGTGTTGAGAATATGGTTCTACACCAGGGCAGAGTCTCGAACTCAGGGATGTAGATATAGAATAAGAATTTCAAACTGATATGTAAAGAAATGTCTTCTTTCAGAAGGTAGTGAATGGCTGGAATTTCCTAACCCAGAGTGTTGTGGAGGCTAAGTCACTAAATGCATTTACAGACTGGTTTGTGACATTTCAGTGAGTTGAGGGATGCAAGGGGTTAGTAGGAAACTGGCATTGAACCGTGGAGTACATCAGCCATGTTCTTATTGAATGACAGCGCAGGTCTCAGGGGCCGAATAGCCCACTCCTGGTCCTATTTCTTAAGTTCTTATTTATGTTTTTGGAAAATAATTTGATTATTTTCCTGGAAGTCATGATGTAAAATGTTGCATTCAGAGACAGTAGAGAATTTGCCTTAAATGACCTTGTATGAGGCACGGGGGCTGTATTCAATGCGAATCTGGGCCTGTATCATGACCTACACCAGGAGCAGAAGTTACAGAGAGTGGAAATCTGAAAAGAGGGATTTGGGGGAGGGGGGTCACTGCCTGACCCAGCCTAGATTTTCCAATACATTTGCCAAACTACACCAAACCATCGGAGTGGCCTCAATCTGACCCTGTACAGCAGGACTGAAGGGCTGAATGGAACATCCGAACATAGGGATGACAGACACCACTGGGCCATTCGGCACTTTGACACTATTCCACCAATCAATAAGCTCATGGCTCATGTCATTGTGTTCCCAGCTGACTTTTCTCTGATTTCACAATGATCCCTGATTCACCTGTCTATGGAAAATCAGACAAAGTCAGCCTCGCTATAATATGAAAATTCAGCCCTCCCAAACTTCTGGGTGAGAGAATTCCCACTTGAATGAATTCCCACTTTGTGAATTACTCCTCACTGCGGTTCTGACTGAGGTTGGAAGGTGTCACTGCTTCCATTTCTAATCCCACTTCTCCACTGCTTACAACAAATTTTAAATGTAACCAGGTTGGCGATATGGCCAATGATAAAGGTCTAAGACTGGGTCCGGTTCAGTTATCAGAACAAGCCAGTTGGATTTCTTTAGTCAGCTACAAGTAATTAACAGAAATAACTGAAGCGTATGATGGATATGTGGTTAGCTCTGCTGCCTCACATCACCAAGGAACTGCGTTCACTTCCAAACTCAGGTGAGTTTGAACATTCTCCACGTATTTGCGTGGATTCCCTTCCAATGCTCCAGTTTCCTCCCAGAGTACACAGATGTGCAGCTTACAGTGGATTGGCCATGCTACATTGCCCATTGTTGAGAGAGTGTCCCTTCATAGTATCCTCTGTCAGTGTGGGGGAATTGAACCTGTGCTGCTGGCCTCGCTCTGCATCACAAAACAACCTATCACATTTCCAACGCCCCTCCTCCCTACCTTTTATCTTCTCCTGCTGAACACTCTCTGCTCATTCCTGAAGAAGGGCATGTGCCCGAAACGTCGAATCTCCTGTTCCCTAGATTCTGCCTGACCTGCTGTGCTGTTCCAGCAATAAAGTTTCAGCTTTGATCTCCAGCGTCTGCAGACCTCACTTTCTCCTCACAAAACAGCCATCCAGCCAACTGCTTGGGAGACAGTGTAACTGTTACTGGCAGAAACAGGCACAGGCAAAGGGCAAGAGAAACTTTCATAACAAGGAAAATGGTACAATTCAGATAATGGTCAAGATAACAGCTGAGGATAAAACGTTCTCTGCTCAAAATTGATTGCATTTCATAACCGGACAAGTTTTGAGAAGCAGTGTTTGGCTGAATACAATAAAGTGAGACAAAGTGAAATAGCCAGAATTACTAATTGTGATTGGATATAAAATAAAAGCATATTTTTGCAGGAACCCAGGGGGTTGAATGACTGAAAGTTTCTGTACCTGAAAATGGGAAATATTTTGGGACACTATCTAGAATTTTCCATATTCAAAGTGTGTATGTGTGTGAGTGTGTGTGAGTGTGTGTGAGTGTGTGTGAGGGTGTGTGAGAGAGAGAGAGAGAGAGAGAGAGAGAGAGAGAGAGAGAGAGAGAGAGAGAAAGCAGATACTGCACTGAGCTTGGTGGTGAGCTCAGACCATGCTCGGTAGGGCTGGTGGTGAGGCCTCCTCTGTGAAGAGAATGGACCCCCCTGTACTCGCCCATCCACTAGGATCCCTGTGCCCCTGTTGAAAAACCGTGGTGTTAGTTCGCCTTAGCTGCCATGCTCGGGGTCAACTTGCAGGTTGGCTTCAAACTGAGGAATTAGAACATTGTGCCCATTGGCCTTTGAAAGATGGAACCAGTGTCAGTGATCATAGAATAGCCAGGGGCATCAGTGCGATGGTAAGTCTCTCCAGTCATGTTAGGTTGGAGAATTGGGGCGGCATTAAATGCGAGGAACACTATGAGATTGAATGGATAGTTAATGTGGTGAGTCCGATAAGATAGCACCATGAAACTAGTTCAGTCTCGTACAGATAATCCCTTTGTCACACTCAATAAAAATGTCACTGAAACAAACTATTGTTAGATTCAGACCAATGAGTGGAATACTCTGCTGACCCGACACCCAGTTACAAAGTTGCAGAACAAATGTTCATTTAAAACTCTCCCTCATCTTTATTGGCGCCAATATCCCCTTCACCTATCATCCTGGGAGTAATGGCTCATGTTGTAGGATGCTGTCGAAATGTCTTCTTTTCAGCATTCTGAAACCTGTGATCTTACAGGAAATTGTCTCTCAATTTCCCTTTTGCTTTTTACGCAAAATCCTTTTTATTGTTGGTAGTTATACTGATTTCTCCGCCATCTCTCTCTGGCAGGAACTAGGGAATACGGACTAGGCAATAAGGGCTCTGTATCAGAGTGATCATGTAACTAGACTGGTAATTCAAAGGCACGGACTGTGACTCCAAGGCAGTGTTTAAAATCTACCATAGCCGATGACAGAGCTTAAATCCGAATGACAAAAATTGGAATGAAACTTAATTTCACTCATGGAAACTGGAAACCGTTAAGATTTATTTTTATTATTTCACTGTTAGTCTTTGCTAAATAACCTTAACATTATTACCCAGTCTGAACGCCGTGTGACTTCAGACCCACAACAAAATTGTTGGCTCCATTTTTTCTTGACAAATGGCCGCGAAGTCAAGGACAATTAGTGATGGACAACAAATGCTGCCCTTGCCAGTGATGCTGGCATCCCGAGAAACAACAGAATGAAAGGTGAAATAAACCAAGGAATGGTGGATGCTAGAGATCGAAAATAAAATTCTCCAGCATCTGAAAGTGCTGGAGAATCTTGCAGGTATGGCAGCCTCTGTCAGGAGAAATGCAGATAACGGTTTGATTCCAGTGACCCTGCTTCAACTGAAAGCAAACTGGGAAATAATATTATATAATATCATGGATGGTTGGGTTGGAGAGAGAGGTAGGGGCCATGTTTAAATTGAATGGATGGAGAAATGGCCGAAAAAGAGAGGAAAAGAAATGAAAAGTGAGCAAAAGGATTGCTGATGATGAACTGAAAGGAAAACAAAATGGCAAGTTATTCTCACATTTCACCATTTCCCATATTCCTGTATATCGCATCCATTTAGATTTGTCCCTGATTAAAGTGAGTTAGGTTCCCTGTATCTCTCTTCTGTGAGAGTGATGATTAAATCCACTGGCAATGCTGGTGCTGCCCTTTTCGTTGCTGAGATATAGTGAAAGGTAATGTTAAATTGTCAACTACTTCTTTGGAGTATTTGACAATGTAACATTTCTGCACTCTGTGGGAGTGTGCAGAAATGCAATGGCTTTCACAGCCAGCAAGAGAAACTCAGGAGTGGCAATAATTTTCAACACTGAGCGCGTGCACGTTCCGTGTGGGGAATTGACTTGTTCCTGTCATTGGAAAATCAGTGGCGTTTCTGTGGATGCTTATCTCGGGTTTGTATCGTCAGCTGCGAGGTCTGGTGACCCCACACTATACACTGCATTTACAGAGGGTCTGGGTCCATGGTAAACAAATGGAGATGAGGCTCCACAGAAGGGAAGCTCTATAAATAGGGAGGTGCAGGACAGTGCATTATCTTTCCTGGGATTTCTCGTGACATTTGTCTAAGCTGGACCAGGTATCAGGTATGAAAGCAGTTTGTTTCAAAATTGAGGTTGTTACTGAGCTGTGCTCCCTCCTTCAGTATACTGTGCAGCCTCACATACCAGTGACAGGACTGTGCTGATGCTCATCTTGTATTAAACTGGATTAATTATGGAACTTTCCAGGCATATCCATCATCATCGGATTGCAGTCCTCCGATATATTCACTGGCTGACAGAACCTATCTGTCCGCTGAGAGCAATACATTGTGTCCATCTCGCTGAGGAAAATACAGAAAGTAACTTCCAGAAATACAAGGGAACAAAGTGACTGATGAAAATGGGGAACACCAGGAAATTAGAATTAATAAAAGGTACGTCTTTCAAAATCTCATTCAATTTATGTTTGGTATATTGCTGCATCTGATGAGCTACCTCCCAGAATATTGAGGAGGTGGCAGTAGAGCTAGTGAAAGAATTACTGATTATTCTTCAAAGCTGGTTAGATTCTGGAAAGGATCCTCCAGACTGGAAAACAGCTATTGTAAACCTAAATATTTAAAACAGGACGGAGAGAGCAAACAGCAAACTAAACAGTGGTTAGCTTGATGTAAGCTGTGAGAAAAACATTGGAACCTTTTGTGAGAAATGTGACAACTTGACCCTTGGAAAATAATGACATGATTTGGTAGAGTCAATCTAAATTCAGGAAGAGGAAATGATCTTAATCTTCGATAAACCTGCTGGATTTTGTGGAGGTTGTCCGTTGTGACATCGACAATTGAGAACCAGTGGGAATGAAGTATTTGAATTTTCAGCAGACATTTGACAAGGTTGAATACAGGTGAGTAGATAATGTTAGAACCATGGGTAGGTAGGGGTGAAATACACCGAATGTATTAAAAGTTGGATAATCGAGAGAATGAAGAGAGTAGTATAATTATCTGGAGTGAAGGCTTTGGGGGATCAGAAGAATCAGTGTTTGGGCAATAGCTCTTCACAATATATAAAATGTTTCAGATATGAACAACAAATATCATCATTCACATTTATGTTCATTAAATAGTGAGAGGTTGGGAAGTGCTGTTGTTGAAACAGATCTGGATGTGCTTGGTCATAAGTCACAAACAGAATTTTTACGCAGCAGCAAGTAAATGATATGTGGCTCATCGTGCAAAATGATTAAAGTACCAGAGTAAATATATCTTTCCCAATGATAGAGTTTTGTTGAGAGACTGTTTGGTGTATTGGGTACAGGTTGAATCAGCTTTTTAAATAATGATCTTGTAAGCGATTCAGTCCAAAGGGGTTTCACTAGACTAAACCTCCAGTGCGAGCAGCAGCGAAGGTAAGACCGTTTGGTTTTAAAAGTACTTACCGGTAGCGGGCAGCTGTATTTTTTTCTCTTTCACTCTCTCTTCACAGAAAGAGCGGGAGCACCAGGGGGAAGTGACGACGACCAGAGGGGCAGCCGGGACCCGGAAGCAGTTAGTGTAAGCTTACCTGGGTAGGTTTTTCCCCCTTTAAAAGCGTGAAGGAGAGGAACCCGAGGCACTACACGGGTAGTGCCTCCTAACCGCCCTCCTCCTCTAACCTAATAATAACATCTGTTGTGCTAAGTAGGTAAGTGCTAAATTTTGCGTGTGTATTCTTTAGACCCAGTTTTTTTTTAAAATAAAAGTTAGCTTTAGAGGGATGGCAATTAAGGCAGTGCAATGTTCCTTCTGAAACATGTATGAGGTGAGGGACGCCATCGACGTCCTTGCCGATTACACTTGCAGGAAGTGCACCCATCTCCAGCTCCACCAAGACCGTGTTAGGGAACTGGAGCTGGAGTTGGATGAACTTCAGATCATTCGGGAGGCAGAGGGAGTCATAGATCAGAGTTATAGGGAAGTAGTAACTCCAAAGATGGCAGATAGATGGGTTACAGTGAGGGGGACTGGGAGGAAGCAGCCAGTGCAGGGACTCCCTGCGGCCATTCCCCTCAAAAACAAGTATACCGTTTTGGATACTGTGGGGGGGATGACTTACCAGGGGTAAGTAACGGGGCTCAGGTCTCTGGCACGGAGCCTGTCCCCGTTACTCAGAAGGGAAGGGTGAAGAAGAGCAGAGCAGGAGTAATTGGGGACTCGATAGTTCGGGGCACAGATAGGCGGTTTTGTGGGATGGAGAGAGACTCACGTTTGGTATGTTGCCTCCCAGGTGCAAGGGTACGTGATGTCTCTGATCGTGTTTTCCGGGTCCTGGATGGGGAGGGGGAGCAGCCCGAAGTCGTGGGCCATCTTGGCACCAACGACATAGGTAGGAGGAGTGCCGAGGATGTTAGACAGGCTTTCAGGGAGCTAGGCTGGAAGCTCAGAGTTAGAACGAACAGAGTTGTTGTCTCTGGTTTTTCACCCGTGCCACGTGATAGAGATTCGAGGAATAGGGAGAGTGAACACGTAAATGCGTGGCTACAGGGATGGTGCAGGAGAGAGGGATTCCGATGTTTGGATAACTGGGGTTCTTTCTGGGGACGGTGGGACCTCTAAAAACAGGATGGTCTACACCTGAACCTGAGGGGAACCAGTATCCTTGGGGGGAGGTTTGCTAGTGCTCTTTGGGGGGGTTAAACTAACTCTGCAGGGGCATGGGAACCCAGATTGTAGCTTCATGGTGCAGGGCCTGGAGTGGAGGGAGGTTAGGAACATGGCATCAATTTTCAAGGAGTATGCCTGTAAACAGGAAAGTGGCTTGAAGTGTGTATACTTCAATGCAAGAAGTATAAGAAATAAGGTAGGTGAACTTGCAGCGTGGGTTGGTACCTGGGAATTCGAAGTTGTGGCTATTACGGAGACATGGCTATAACAGGGACAGGATTGCAGGTTCCAGAATTTAAATGTTTCAGTAGAGTCAGAGGTGGGGCGTAAAAGAGGGGGAGGTGTGGCATTGCTTGTCAAAGATAGTAGTTTAGTGGTGGAAAGGACGATGGATGAGGACTTGCCATCTGAGGAAGTTTGTTAGGAATAGGAAAGG
Organism: Chiloscyllium plagiosum; assembly: GCF_037043375.1. Lineage (NCBI taxonomy): Eukaryota > Metazoa > Chordata > Chondrichthyes > Orectolobiformes > Hemiscylliidae > Chiloscyllium > Chiloscyllium plagiosum. The sequence goes on along the minus strand of NW_028270185.1, from coordinate 38,756,013 downwards.
TGAGGTCATCTTGTTGGGAGTCTTTTACAGGCCTCCTAATAGTCCTAGAATCATTGAAGAAAGGATTGGGAAGGTGATGCAGGAGATGAGTGACAGCAATTAGGTGGTTGTTATGGGGGACTTTAACTTTCCTGATATTGATTGGGAAAGCTATAGCTCAATTTCGTTAGATGGGTCAGTGTTTGTTCAATGTGTGCAGGAGAGTTTCCTGACAATATGGAGACAGGCCAACAAGAGGTGAGGCCATACTGGATTTGGTTCTGGGTAACGAACCAGGGCAGGGGTTAGAATTAGAGGAAGGTGAGCACTTTGGGGATAGTGACCATAATTCGGTGATTTTTACTCTCGTGTTGGAGAGGGATAAGTGTGTCCTACACGGCAAGAGTTATATCTGGGGTCATGGAAATTATGATGCAGTGAGGCATGACTTAGGATGTGTGGCTTGGAAAAGTAGACTCCAAGGCAAGAGTGTAAATGATATGTGGAGCTTGTTCAAGGAGCAACTATTGAGTGTCCTTGAAAATTATGTACCTGTCAGGCAGGGAGGAAAGGGTCGTGCGAGGGAGCCGTGGTTTAATAAGGAATTGGAATCCCTTGTTAAATGGAAGAGGGCGGCCTATCTCAAGATGAGACGTGAAGGTTCAATTGGGGCGATTGAGAGTTATAGGGTAGCCAGGAAGGACCTGAAGAGAGAGCTAAGAGCAGCAAGGAGGGGACATGAAAGGTCCTTAGTCGGTAGGATTAGGGAAACCCTAAGGCTTTCTATAGGTATGTTAGGAATAAAAGAATGACTAGGGTAGTAATAGGTCCAGTCAAGGATAGTAGTGGGAAGTTGCGTGTGGAGGCGGAAGAGATTGGGGAGACACTGAATGAATTCTTTTCTTCAGTATTTACTTAGGAACAGGGCATTGTTGTCGATGTGAATACTGAGTCACAAATAAGTAGAATGGATGGCTGTGAGGTATGTAGAGAGGAGGTTTTGGAAATCCTGGAAAAGGTGAAAATAGATAAGTCCCCTGGGCCTGATGGCATTTATCCTAGGATTCTCTGGGAAGCACGGGAGGAGATTGCAGAGCCATTGGCCTTGATTTTTATGTCCTCTTTGTCTACAGGAGTAGTGCCAGAAGACTGGAGGATAGCAAATGTGGTTCCCTTGTTCAAAAAGGGGAGTAGAGATAACCCTAGTAACTATAGGCCGGTGAGTCTCACTTTTGTTGTGGGCAAAGTCTTAGAGAGAATTGTAAGGGATAGGATTTATGCACATCTGGATAGGAATAATGTGATCAAGGATAGTCAGCATGGTTTTGTGAAGGGCAGGTCGTGCCTCACAAACGTTATTGAATTCTTTGAGAAGGTGACTAAGGAGGTTGATGAGGGGAAAGCGGGAGATGTGGTATATATGGATTTTAGTAAGGCATTTGATAAGGTTCCCCATGGTAGGCTACTGCAGAAAATACGGAGATATGGCATTGAGGGTGCGTTGGAGGTTTGGATTAGGAATTGGCTGGATGGAAGAAGACAGAGGGTAGTAGTTGTTGGCAAAGTTTCTTCATGGAGTGCCGTCACTAGCGGTGTTCTGCAAGGATCTGTTTTAGGACCATTGCTGTTTGTCATTTTTATAAATGACCTGGAAGAGGGGTTAGAAGGTTGGGTGAGCAAGTTTGCGGATGATACGAAAGTCGGAGGAGTTGTTGACAGTGAGGAAGGATGTGGCAGGTTACAGCAGGATATAGAGAAGCTGCAGAGCTGGGCAGAAAGGTGGCAAATGGAATTCAATGTAGCTAAGTGTGAGGTGATTCACTTTGGGAAGAATAACAAAAAGATGGGATACTGGGCTAATGGTCGGATACTTGGTAGTGTGGATTAGCAGAGGGATCTTGGTGTCCATGTACACAGATCTCTGAAAGTTGCCACCCAGGTAAATAGTGGGGTGAGGAAGGCATATGGCGTATTGGCTTTTATTGAAAGAGGAATTGAGTTCCGGAGTCCTGGGGTCATGATGCAGTTGTATAAGACTCTGGTGCGGCCGCATGTGGAATATTGTGTGCAGTTTTGGTCGCCATACTATAGGAAGGATGTGGAGGCACTGGAACCGGTGCAGAGGAGGTTTACCAGGATGTTGCCTGGTATGGAAGGAAGATCGTATGAGGAAAGGCTGAGGCACTTGGGGCTGTTTTCATTGGAGATAAGAAGGTTTAGGGGTGACTTGATTGAGGTGTATAAGATGATTAGGGGGTTAGATAGGGTTGACAGTGTGAACCTTTTCCCGCGTATGGAGTCGGGTATTACAAGGGGGCATAGCTTTAAATTAAGGGGGGTAGATATAGGACTGATGTTACGGGTAGGTTCTTCACTCAGCGAGTCGTAAGTTCATGGAATGCCCTGCCAATAGCAGTGGTGGACTCTCCCTCTTTATGGGCATTTAAGCGGGCATTGGATAGGTATATGGAGGATAGTGGGTGAGTGTAGTTAAGGTGGGCTTGGATCGGCGCAACATCGAGGGCCAAAGGGCCTGTACTGCGCTGTATTCTTCTATGATCTATGTTCTAACCCTGGCATGATGTTACCATGAGGAGAAAGTGTAGAAACGTGTGCTTAATAAAGTGTGTTAAGGTGTTTGTGAAATTATATATATAAAAAAGTGCTGAAGCACATTGAGTGTTGAAGATACAAAATTGTCTTAGTAGATCAATTAAATGAATACCCAGGCAAATTCACATTTTCTATGTATTGAAGTGCAAATATATCCACTGTAAATATATTGGATGGTGCCTTCTCTAGTCCAGGAGAGATCTGCCCGGTAACAGCATGGAGATTGTGGTTTTTGAGGGTGGTGGTGGGGGGAGGTTCAGCCGGTTACAGTATTGCAAACGGACAACGCAGCAGAATCATCTAGCCTGCGATAAGAAAACATTCATCATTCTTCCTCACTCCTAACTTCACGAGAGCAATGGCTGATGGGAGATGTGATCTAACGGTGCCAACAATTAATCCAGTCCAGTAGTTTTTGTGAACTGAAGGAACCATACTGAAAGGGGTTAAATTGAGCTGTTTGTTCAGTGACTGTGAGTAATGCCAGTCTCCATGGATCCTAGTTATGTCACTGGATGTTGTCCGTCTCCTATTAGTAAGAGCCTCTTGCAATGGTTTATGCCATTGTAGCAGCAGATGCATCAGCTTCAACGCTCAAAGGGATCAGCAGTTGCAGATACAGAAAAAGGAGATTTAAACATCTGAGAATAGTCTGGAATGGTTTATTAATGGATCAGAATCTGCGAACATTAGACTGGAATGCTGCAACAATGGACAGAAGTTTATACTCGGGTCTTGTCTATTTTTCCTGGTCTTGGTCAACATTATCAGATCGGATATATGCTGCGCTGATGATTTTCCAGGCGGGTTACTATCCTATCCTCGCTATTGTTGGTGTTCCTGGTAAGTTTCTTCATCTCTATCCATTTATTAATCTCTTCAACCATGGCGAACGTCTATGTTATTTCTGTTATCTATATTTGACAAAGACAGAAACTATTGTCTTCAGTTTCAAATGCAAATTCCATTGATTACCCACAAATTTCAGAACCGCCCACACCCCCGCCTTCACAAACATCTGAGAACGAGACTGTTTACCTTACCGAATTTAAATAATTAAAATACATTTATATCTCGGTAATCTGTCCATCACAAAACCTAACCACTACCAGCTCGATTATATACGCAGTCACCATCTTGATTTCAATGCTGACGCTTAATAAACCATTATCTATGCTTTCGTAAAATTCAGTCGTTATGGTTCCACCTCTCCTCTAAGCACTCTTTCAGTTGCAAATATTCCGATCACAACTTTGTCCTTGTCTCTAAAATAACTTAATGACAGGAACACTCTCTCAGAGCAGTAATGTCGGAAGAAATGTAATTCAGATGCACAGGTTATTATACAGAAAGACACTGTTCCTCATCCTACCACGGACGATGTCAGAAAGTAAATACAAAAGACAGGAATTGGAAATAACAACCATAACACTTCCCGAATTTTGTCTATACGTTTATTTATTTCACTGATGTCCTTTGGTAAATAAATCTTGGGTTATTATCTGGTCTGCCTTAAGATTGATGTGAGAGCCACTGCAATGTGCTTGGTCCTGTACTTCCTGAAAGAATGACCTCGCAGTAAATGACATTTGGTTAGGTCAACAAATGCTGCCCCTGTCAGCGATGCAGACATTCCAAGTAATAACAAAATTAAAGGTTAAAGAAAGCAAAGAATGATGCAACAGATCAGAGCTAATAAAGAACGAGAAAGTGCCAGACAAACTGAATTCAATTTCCTGTTCCCATATTACTGATAATCACCATGTAAGGTATATGTTAAAGTCCCTGTTTAAAGTTATTTATGTCTGTTTTTCTCTCTTCCCGGAGTGGGATCATCTTCCTTTATTCATTAATGGGATGCTGGGCCAATATTTAATTCCCTTTCCTCATTGTCCTTCATAAAGTTTTGTTGAGCTGCCTTCCTGACCCACTACAGTCCGTGGGCTGTAAGTAGTCAGTGCTGATGTCCATGCGGTTTCTTTCCTTTGAGGCTTTGAAGTGGCTGATATAACTGAGTGGCTGGCTTGGCTATTTCAAACAGCAACTGAGAGTAACCACATTGCTGTGGGTCTGGGGTTACATGTAAGGCCGACCAGCTGAAGATGGTAGATTTCCTTTCCTGAAGGGCATGAGGGTGCCTGGTAGGACAATCAACAATGGTTTCATTGTTTCATTTGATTCTTAATTCCTGATATTTTATTGAATTCAATTTCCAACATTTTCCGTTGTGGGATTCGGATCCGGTTTCTGGGTCATTACCTGATTCCCTGGATTAATATTCGGAGACAATACAGCTAGATCATCGCCTCCTCAGTATCTCCCAACAACTCCAATGGCAACAGTGATGTTGTGGTTGGTGTGGCTTTGCTTCATAAGGCAAATAAATGATTGGCAAAAAATGCCATCCTTCGCATTTTGTATTTATGAGAAGGCGAGATGATGGGAAGTCCTCTTGGTGAAAAGAAGCTGAATGTCCTTGATCATGGGGCACTAACAGAATTCATACAGAGCAATCGGGTACTGACAGGTGGGACTAGATTGGGTTGGGATATCTGGTCGGCATGGACGGGTCTGTCCGAACGATCTGTTTCCATGCTGTGCATCTCTATGACTCTATTACTCAGCAAGTAATCAGCACAATACATGAGTAGGAGCGTTCATCACAAAATGATTAAAGTATAAGAGTGAAGACACCGTCCTGCAGTTGTGGAGTGTACTTGAGACAGTATTTTCTTTCATTTATAATCAATAATCTTCTTGGTACAGAGAGACGGTGTGATAGATTTTCACCAGACTAATCCCTGCAGTGATGGTACCATAAGGAGAGTGTGAAGGAAATGAGTGTTTAATGTGTAAACACACAAAAAGAATAAAACATGACTGCATTAACACTGGAGTGTTATGAATCAACACTAATTATTTCCAAAACAAAACACGGATAGCATTAGATATAACATGTTTTCCATGATATGTGTCTTCACATTTGGACAAATATATAGGAAAGATTTAGAAGTATATGGACCAAGCGCGGGGTAATGGGGTTAACATGGACGGACATTTTGATTAGCATGAACCAGTTTGTGCTTATGCGCCTGTCTCAGTGCTATAGGATTCTATGACTCAATGATAGTTTACAGATCTCTATGGAGCCCACATGTTGGTCGAGAGCTCCAGGTTCGGAATGAACTCTCGCCGTCTGGATGTACAATTGGTGTGTGACCCTGCATTGAACGTCATGTTGTTCACAAATCTGTCATCAGCCACACACTGATAGTATTACCCATGCCCACCAGCTTCTGACCTCCATACAGAACACTAGCCTGTCTTCTCTGTCACAAACCAATCCTTCTTTTTTTGCTAAAGCTGTTCAGTGGTTCAAGTAGACTCTGTCCTTGATGTTTTTCAGAGGGACAATAAAACGGGGCCAGGCTACGATCAGACACGAAAGGGATTTTCAGAGGCCTTTTATTTATATGTAAACAGTTGAAACTACAGGCCAAAATCGTCATGCTTTAGGAGTGACCTGGATAATGAACGGGAAGCTGTCAGCTCTTTTAGCTGACCTAGCTGAGTTGAACTGAGCTGATTAGTTTTCAGTTGAGTCTTGAACTAGAAAGTTTAACTGGGAGCTGTGTGGAAACGCTCTCTCTCTTCTGCCCTTCAGCTTAAACCTGGAAGCATGCATTCCATTATAACATTTTCTCAAGGTTGTTTGATTATTGGGCATATTGTGTGTATTTGGAATAGCATATTTAAGTCTAGCTGGATAGGTTGAATTCTGTAGGGGTTCTTTATTCAGTTCTGTGTGTTTCATTGTGTAATTTTGTGAATAACGTTTTTGTTTGATTTAAAATCTAGTAGTCACCCTAGCTAAATTACTCCGGTTATTTTTATTGGATAATTACCAAAACAAACTGCAAAGTTATGCTCAGGGCTGCTGGCTTAAGAATGTTTTGAGTGGTGTGGCCTCGTCCATAACAGACTGGAGGCGCATTGCTGGATTTTTAACAGCGAGTGGGAGATGCTAGTGTCTTTATTTCGGGTATTAGTTTAATTGGGTTAACAATGCTTCGAATAGTAATGGCTATTTCAGTCGCCAAACATTTCCTGGGTGTGCATGCAGTGACTTTGGAAATTTTACGATAAGTACCAAGTTGCAAGAATTAACGGAGAAGCTGGAATTGGAACTGACTGCTTCTGTGAGGAAAGGAGAGATAATTACAGCAGTAGCTCGTCAATTAAACTTGCTGGAGAAACCATCAGAATCAGAGATGGCAAGAATTCAGTAGCAAATGAAACATCTTAGTTAACGTTGAGAAGTAAGGAATGGGCGGTCAAAATGAAACATTTGACTTTCGATAAAATGCAGAAGAGGGGGGGAAAGAGTGCAACAGAACAGAGAGTAAAAAGAAAGAATCACAATAGGGAATGAAAAAGAGAGAGCTTTTGAACAGCAAAAACTGACACTTAAAAAGGAAAATCAGTATAAAAGGATGGAGATAACGGCTGAGGTTGCGCTTAGTTAGGAAGAGAGTGAGAATGAGCAAGCCACTGATAGTCAGAAGCCGAGTGAGAATTTGTTTGAGTGTGTTCAAGCATTGCCTCAGTTTGATGAGAAAAATGTGATGCCCTTTTCATCTCATTTGAAAAGTTGGCTGAACAAATCCAGTGGCCAGAGGCAATGTGGGTTTCATTAATCCAAACGAAACTTGTTGGTAGGACTGGTGAGGTATTCACATCCCTGTCACAGGAGGTATCTGGGGAGTATGAGGAGGTTAAAAAAACAACATTTTATCTGCTTAAGCAACCTTTCAGGAATCTAATGAGGGATCCTGGTCAAACCTACAATGAGTTTATAAGGATGAAACAGACTAATTTCAATAGTTGAACAAAAGCTTTAAAATACAAGCAAAGCTCTCATGCCCTTAGAGAGTTTAGTACTTGGAGGGATTCAAAAATTCACTGTCTGAAGTAATGCAAACTCAGGTGGAAGAGAAGAGAGCGTAAGCAGCAAGGTTAGCTACTGAAATGGCTGATGATTATGAACTGGTCCATAAACTTGGTTTGGCTTCCAGAACCAGTTCTGGTCTCTGAGGGACAGATATTGGAGCAAAGAGATATCCTCACGTGCAAAGGGAAAGGTAGATCACAGTGTAGATCATAAGGATAATTTACCACAGTAATAAAGAAAACCTTTGGGGGTGGGGCTGGGTGGGGATAACAAAGAAGTTAAAATACTATGGTAATTAAATGTAATAAATTGGGCCACACAAAATCACACTGTTGGTGGGCTGGGAGAAAACCAGATGTAGGATAACTAAACAAGCCTGGAAGTTTTGTTACACTCGTAACAAAACGCATAAGGGAAGGTAGGCAACTGCCTCAGAGTGTACAAGATGATAAGTGGACGTGCCAAATCTGCATTAAAAAATTTGCATGCAAGGGCAAAATTTATTCACATAGGCCAGGAGTAATTGGTAAGGAGGTTCCAATATTAATTGACACAGGATCTTTATACTCTGTAATGCTGAGGGGTGAGGCTTTATGCACTCTTGAGAGATTATTACCAGAAAATGTGCTAGTAACAGGAATTCATAGTGAGGAAAAAAATGCTCAGTTATGTAATGTGAGACGAGAGAGTCCAGAAACGAGTGGAGAATGTGTGATAGGAGTATTGGACCCCTAACTCTCAGCTCGAGGAATAAAATTTGTCTTTGCAAATAATATAACTGATTCACTGTAGGCGTGCTGCCTACTCTAGTTGAAAAGCCAGTAGGGATGCAGGCAAGTGATAACCTGGAGAATGTTTATCCAGGAATTTCCCCTGATTGCATGACCAGAAGATCACAGCTGCACAGGTTTAAGCAGGAGAAAAGCACAGATAAGGATGCTGACGTAGAGTTATCCGAAAGTTTCTTTTTGATCAGATAAGTGAAACAGAGAAGGAACAAGTTGGAAAACATGAACATATTTTTTGCTCTGCTAAGCTGATTGAATTACAGCAGAAAGATGAGGAGTTACAAAAATTGTATTTAAAAAATTAGCAAGGACGAGAATGAATGTATTCCTGTGTGTTATTACTTAACAAATGATGTCTTAATGCGGATATGGAGATCAGCACAAACTGAAGCAGGTCAGAAGTGAACAGAAATTCATCAAATTGCTTTGCCTGTTGGGTGTAGAAAGGAGGTGCTGCGAGTGGCACATGAGCTACCACTTGGTGATCATTTCAGGGGTGAGGACATTACAGGTGAAATACAAAGATATTTTCACTGGCCTGGATTACACAAAGATGTAGTTAAATATTGCCAGACATCTCAAACATGTCACACAGGCAGTAAGAAAACATGCAACTTTAATACCTATTCCAGCATTTGAGTGTTGATAGATTGTGTAGGTCGCCTATCTGAAACAAGAAGAGGGAATAAGCATTTATTAACAATAATGGATGTGTCGACTAGATTTCCCGAGGCAGACCCATTATGCAGCATCACAGCTAAAAGAGTTGTAGAAAAAGATGCTTATTTTTTTAACTAGGTACGGACTACCAATAGAGATCCAAACAGATTAAACCTCACATTCGAACTATTCAAGCAGGTGATGGATAACTTTGGAATAAAGAAATTCAAATCTACTACGTAGTATTCGGAATCACAGTGAACATGAGCGAGATGGCATCAAACAGTGAAGACCATGTTGAGGGTTTATGGTCAGGATAATCCAGTTGCGATAAGGAAATTCCTTTTGAAATATTTATGATTCGAGACACATGGAATGAATCGACCAAGTTCAGACTATTTGAATAAATTTGTGGGCATGAATTAAAAAGACCATTACCATTGGTTAAGGAGAAATTAATAAGTCAGAATTCAGAGACCACCCATTTGGACGATGAATCAAATTTTAGGGAAGGATTAAATTGGTTCGACAGCATTTAAAAGTATCGCAGCATACAATGAAATAGGAAGTGGATCATAAATCACAAATTCGCAATTTTGCAATTGGGAATAAGGTATTGGTGTTACTTCCAGTAATATTGAGCCTTTAGAAGCAAGTTTTAGTGTACCTTATCAAATTGGGAAGAAATTGAATGAAATGAACTATTTGGTACGGACTCGAGACAGGGTGAAATCTCACAGAGTGTTTCAAGTGTGTCAGAGTGTGTCCCATACACTCCAGGTCCTGCACCCTAAAGTTACAGGCATGGGAACCTAGCCTGTAACTTTAGGGTGCAGGACCTGGAGTGTATGGAGGTAAGGAACATGGCATCATTCTCAAAGGAGGGTGCTTTTAAACCCGAAAGTGGCTTGAAGTGTGTATACGTCAATGTACGAAGTATACGAAATAAGGTAGGTGAACCAGCAGCGTGGGCTGGTACCTGGGATTTCGATGTTGTGGCTATTACAGAGACCTGGGTAGAACAGGGACAGGATTGGCTGTTGCAGGTTCCAGGGTTTAAATGTTTTAGTAGGGTCAGAGGTGGGGGTAAAGGAGGGGGAGGTGTGGCATTGCTTGTCAAAGATAGTATTACAGCGGTGGAAAGGATGATGGATGAAGACTTGCCATCTGAGGTAGTTTGGGTTGAGGTTAGGAATAGGAATGGTGAGGTCACCCTGTTAGGAGTTTTTTTACAGGCCTCCTAACAGTCCTAGAAGTGTAGAAGAAAGGATTGCAAGGATGACTCAGGAGAAGAGTGGAAATAATAGGGTGTTTTTTTTATGGGGGACCTTAACTTTCCTGATATTCAGAGGATTCTGAATTGGGCTTTCCTATATCAAATTGAACAATGAATAAGTTGTCAAAAATTGGGAGAAATTACTGATTTACCTTCCACAAGAAAACATAGTGACCTGAAAGAGTTATTATGATATCGTGGAGAAATTTGCGGAAATAAACTGGGATGTATGAACATAATTGTGCATGATGAAGACACAGGAGTTATAGTTTCGATTAAGCAACATCCTTAAAGGCATTACACTCTAAAGTTGGCACAGATTCAGAAGGAGATAGAGCACACGCTCCAAGATGGCATAATCGAAGTGAGTTACAGTGATTGGAGCTCATGTATAGCCATGGTGCCAAAGCCAGATGTTACCCAGCGGACATGTGTGGACTATCACAAAGTCAACTTCATTACAAAGACTGATGCATATCCAATTCCATGTTTGAAGATCTGTGTCGGAAAGGTGCTAATTACATTTCTAAGTTAGACTTGCTCAGAGGCTACTGGCAAGGACCTCTGTCAGAGAGAGCAAAGGCAAAATCGGCTTTCACAACGCCAGTTGTACTATATCAATTCAAAGTTGTGGCATTTGGTATGTAAAACGATCCAGTCACATTTCAGAGACTGAAAATAAGGTCATTGCCGGATTATCCAACTATGTGGTGTACATTGATGACCTGGTCGTTTTTAGTCACTCATGAAAGGAACATTTACAGCATTTATCGGTCTTCTTTCATTGACTTCAGAAGGCAGGCTTGGTGGTTAACCTTGCTAAAAGTGAATTTATGAAAGCCAAGTCACGTTCCTGGGTCACGTTATTGGACATGGACCAATGGCCCCATGAGATACAAAAACGAAAGTAGTTCGGGAATGTTCTACACGGTCGACAAAAAGAAATATGTAATACTACGGTTCCTGGGATTGACTGGATTTTACTGAAGGTTTGTGCTAAACTTTAAGCAGTGTGGCTGCTCCACTCACCGAATTGTCAAGGGGAAGAACTCTCAGTGGACAGAGGACTGTCAAGAGGCATTTTACTGGCTAAAAACTGTGTTAACACTGCCCCCACAACTAGCTACACTGTATTACACGAAGCCTTTGAAGGTGGCTATCGCTGCCAGTGATGTAGGTGTCGATATTGTGATCCTGCAGGAGTATGATAAGGGAATAGAAAGACCCATCGGGTATTTTTTTGGGAAGTCTAACGTTCATCAACAGAAATGTTCAATGGTGGAGAAAATGACTTTAAAGTTGGTGTTGGCATTACACCATACCTGTGTTTATATTACCAGCAATGCATCTGAGACAATCACATACACTGATCACAACACATTAACATTTTTGGAAAAAATTAAGGACAAAAATGTGTCCTTACGTGGGCGACACAGTGGCACAGTGGTTCGCACTGCTGCCTCACAGCGCCTGAGACCCGGGTTCAATTCCCGACTCAGGCGACTGACTGTGTGGAGTTTGCACGTTCTCCCCGTGTCTGCGTGGGTTTCCTCCGGGTGCTCCGGTTTCCTCCCACAGTCCAAAGATGTGCAGGGACAGGTGAATTGGCCATGTTAAATTGCCCGTAGTGTTAGGTAAGGGGTAAATGTAGGGGTATGGGTGGGTTTCGCTTCGGCGGGTCGGTGTGGACTTGTTGGGCCGAAGGGCCTGTTTCCACACTGTAATGTCTAATCTAAAAAAAATGTCAGACTGTTTACATGGAGCTTGTTGTTGCAGCCATTCAATCTGACAATTGTGCATGTGGCAGGTCGTGAAAACGTGAAAGTTGATGAGTTATTGAGACTCGAATGAGATACAGAGCTTTTCGGTGCTGGGTGTACCGCAGCCTGCATTTGCATGGTTTTGTGCATGTTTGAATATTTACAATTAATATAGTGTATCTGTCAGTTTTGAGACTACTAACTGGGTCTGAAGGGTTAAAAATGCAGCCACCTTTTAGCACTGATTGTTCTTTTTTTATGTGGGGGAGGGACATGTCACAAAGCAAGTCATTTTTTGTCTAAAAGCTGTTCCTTAGCTCAAGGAGACTCTGCCCTTGGTTTTTTTCAGAGGCAGAATAAAACGGGGCCAAGCTCCGATCAGTCTGGTTTGGTACAGAGATGAAAAGGATTTTCAGAGGCCTTTTGGAAACAGATGAGACTTCAGGCCAAAGTGGTCACGCTTTATAAGTGACCAGTATAATGAACGGAGAGTGGTGAGCTATTTTAGCTGAACTCGCTGAGCTGAACAGTTTTCAGTTGAGTCTTGAACTGGGAAGTTCAACTGGGAGCTGTGCGGAAACTCTTTCTCTTTTCTGACCTTCAACGTCAACCTGTAAGTTTGTGTTCAATTTATACTGTTTTTTCTTGGGAGTTTGTTTATTGGGACAGTTGTGTATGCTCGGAACAGCATAATTAAGTCTAGCTGAATCGGTTGAATTCTGTCGCGATTCTTTATTCTGTTCTTTGTGTTTCGTTGTGTAATTTTATGAATAAAAGTTTTTGTCTGTTTTACAATCTAGTAGTCAACCTAGCTAAATTATTCCGGGTAATTTTCATTGTACACTTACTGAAACAATCTGCAAAGGTATGCGCTGGGCTGCCTGCTTAAACATATTTTGAGTGTTCTAGCCTAGTCCGTAATATCTCGGAGATGGAAGGTGCCTCCTTGGGACTGGTACAATCACTTTCCATCCTCATGACCGGCAAACCACGTTAACATAACACGTGTGCACCGTTAGCAATGGAGCCAGGAGGAACAATATGGAGCAGTCTCTCTGTGCAGTCTATGGCTCATTGGTTTGTCGTGTTGCAGCAACAATGACATCCTCCTATTTCAGTGCAACAGTTTGGAGTGGCTGAATGGCCTCTTCTGTTCATGTGTCAGTGTCTCGAGGGACTGAATGTCTTCCTCCTGTCTCGAGGGCAGAGGTTCAAGGACTTCAATGGGCAACCCATGGTTTCTGGCTAACAGCACGTTGTGCTAACTAAACTCTATCTTCCTGAGTTATCGGAGACAAACAGAAGGCTGGAAGAACACAGCAAGCCGGGCAGCATCATGAGCTGTGAAAGTCAACATTTCAGGTATAACTGTCAATCAGAACTGGGTTGGGGGTAGGAAGAGCTACAGATAAATAGAGAAGGGAGTCGTTGGGGTGGGGAGATTGGGGGATGGTTAGTTACGGCTATGTGGACACAAGTGGTGGGTACAACCTGGTTGGGCGTTGGGAGTGATGAATCCGGTTGGGAGCTGAAAGGTAGGGTCGTTAGGTGGAATGGAAGACATCCCAACCACTTCCTATTTCAATTCTCTTTCCCAATCCCTTTCCGACATAGCCATCCTTGGCCTCCACCATTGCCACAATGAACCAAACCATAATCTGGAGGAACGAGATCTCATCTGTCACCTGTGCAGCCTACAACCCGGGGACTCAACATTGAATTCTCCCTTTCAAATAACCTCCCTTCCAATCCCCCCACTCCCTTCCCAAGCCCTCCCCTCCCTTCCATTCCACTGAGCAAACTTTTGACCAGCTACCAACTGGATTCAGCACTCCCATCAAAAACTCGCTGATACCCTTTATCTGTGTTCACTTATCCACACCTCGCCACTCTGCCTCCTCCTCCCTCACCCGCCACTTTATCTATAGACCCCCTTACTCCCATCCACAGTCGTGACGAAGGGTTATATTCTAAGTGTTTACTTCTCAACGTCTTGATGCTGCCTTGCTTATTCTGTTCTTCCAGATTCATGCGTGTGTATTTTGGATTCAACACCTGCTTTTATTTTAAATTGTCTTCTTGTGTAATAGGCAGGAGTGAATGAATGCATTGCCCCTCTTGTTATCCAATAGCTCTGATGGGCTGAATTCCTTTCCTATATTGCTGTGTAACCAGCTAGAGATGCTGAAGGGCTTCCTCTTTCTTTAAACCGTGGGAATGTTTAGTGGCCAGCAGTGCTTTTGATTAATGTTACCTATACATTAACAGCACAAGCTTGAATGTTGTTCAGATTTGATACTTTAGTACCTTAGGATGTGACTCATTGTTCTGAACATTGTATAATGTTCACAGAACATCTCCACCTCTGATCGTATGATAAAGAGAAAGACATTGATGAAGCAACTGAAGATGATTGTGCCAACGTAGCTCCCCTGAGGATTTCCCACAAAGATATCCAGGGACTGGGAGGATTGATGTCCACCAGCCCCATTGTGTTCTTAAAGATCCAACCAGTGGGGAGTTTACAACTGATTCTCAACAAGTTCGATTTTGTTCAGTCTCCTTGACATCTTACTTTATCAAATCCTGTCTTGATTTCAGGGACAGTCACTTTACGATGTGTTCATATCTTCTATCCATGCCAATAAGCCAAGGTATATGTGTGGGGAGTGTTTCCTTCTCTCCGGGGGTAGTGACAGTTGGAATCAGGCAGTTAGGGGAGGCTACATCACTGAAATGTTTGGGGTGTGTGAGTGGGTGCCAATGGATTTCGAGCTGACTGAAAGTCGAGGGCGACAAAGAATTGGGCATGAAAGAGAAATTGTGGCCGAGTGCAGATCAGCCCTGACTTACTGAATAGAAGGGCAGGTCTGAGGGGCTACGTAGCCTGGTTTTATTCCAGTATACCCCATAGTCCAGTCCTTTGTGGCCTTTTCCTTTTCCCGTTTTACTGACTTCAAGTAGCTGAATAGACTGATCCTGTTGCTGTGCAACTGGATGCTGGTGCTGTATGATCTGGTTGCAGTTTTATAGGCCCTAGGGATTTATTGGCCTCCTCCAGTAATTGCATATCAGGCTCCAGAGGCTAGAAAGCCTTATTCTGTTCTGCTGTAACTGAAATCAATATTGACTAAACCTACTGCCCTTGGAGAAAGTGAGCACGGCAGATGCTGGAATTCAGTGTCGAAAAGTGTGGCACTGGAAAAACACGGCAGGTCAGGCAGCATCAGAGGAACAGGAGAATCGATGTTTTGGACGTTCCTGATGAAGGGCCTATGTCCGAAACAGATTCTCCTGCCCCTAGAATGCTGCCTGATCTGCTGTGCTTATCCATCACTACATGTTTCGATATATACTGCCCCATCCAAGTCAATATTCCTGGTCACATTATCCAATTACTTTAAGATAATTGTCAGGCATAAACTTCCTTGCATAAAGCCACACTTACTATTCCTAATCAAAGCCTGTCTTTCTAGATGCATGTACATCTTGTCGCTCAGAACCTTCTCAAATAACTTACCCACTGACCTGTAGTTGCAAGGCTTTTTTTTGTTAAGTTCTTCTTGAATAAGGGCACAATATTTTTTATCCTCCAGTCTTCTGCTACATTACTTTAATGATGATCCGAAAATCCTTCTGGAGCCCCTTGAGGTGTTCTTGGATATATCGGATAAGGATCATGAGATTTATCAACTTTCAAACATTCCAGTACGTCCAAAATCTCGTCTACTGTGATATGAATTGTCCCTAAAATATCACTACTAACTTCCTCAAGTTCTCAAGTCATCATGTCTTTCTCCATGGTTACTATAAAGTGGAAATATTCGTTGAAGACTTCAATCAACTCTGATAGTTCCACACAAACTTGTCAAAATTGGTCTTTGAGGTTATTGTTTTTTTTCCATTTAATATATTTAAAGTATCTTTTTGGATTCATCCGAACTTTCTCAGCCAAGGCTCTTTCTTGCCCCTTTTCACCCTACTGATTTCCTTCTTCAGTAAACTCCTGTATCTCTCATATATCTCCAGGGATTCCATTGATCCCAGCTGCCTGTGCCTGAGCCACGCCCCAAGTTCGAACATGAACCTGAGGACCAGTTTTGATGCTATCCATAATTATTGGAAAATTAATAGAACTATGGTTAGTGGTCCCAAAGTGCTCCCCCACTATTAACTCAGTCACCAGTCATACCCTATTTACTAAGGAAATTTCGAATTTTGCCCCTGTTTGAGGAAACTTTCCTGACGCATTTAACAGATTCTACCTCAGCAGATCACTTAGCACTCTGGCTGCTCCAGTCTGTATAAGAAAAAAAAATCCCCTATTATGATAACCCTATTGCATATTTGTTATTCCCATTCCTGTTGACTATTTGGGGGCCTATATTACAACCCCAATCACCTCTCCATTCCCTTCCTATTTCTAAACTCCACCCACAAAGCCTCACTGGGTGATCCATCAGTTATTTTATCTCTGATTAATGATGTGGTTCTCTTCTTAATCAGAAATGCAAATCCCCCTCCCATCCTTCCACCATCTCTGTCTCGCCGAAAGCACCTGTTCCCGAGCACATTAAGCTGTCAGTCCTATCCATCACTTAGCCATGTTTCTGTAATGGCTATAATATCCCAGTCCCACCTACCTATCCACGCCATGATTTCATCGGCCTTACCTGTCAGCACTCTTGCAATGAAACAGATGCAATTTTATCCAAAAGGCAGTACTTTCTCTCTGTCATTTCCCTGCCTAACCTTACAATTCCTGATTACTGTATCTTCTTCCACTTTCCTCCTTGCTCTTGAGGATACCACCACCTGCCAATCTAGTTTAAACCCTCCCTTGTAACCCTAGCAAAACTGTCCGGGAAAATATTGGTGTCCCCTCCATTGCAAGTCTCAGACAGTAATCTTCCTCTCAGGAGATTATCACTGTCAAGGCTTTTAAAAAAATATATATATCCTAGCTCTCTGTAATCACGCTGCAGGACTTGGTCCCTATTTCTATGGGAAACATTTGTGCCAACATGCACAATGATTTCCGAATGCTACCCCTCCCCCTCCCACTTGGAGACATGCTGGACCCCAGCACCTGGGAAGTAATGCACCATCCTGGATCCCGTTTGTGATCACAGAATCTCTGATCTTTCCCACTAACACTCGACCCTCCTATATTTAACGTCATGTTTACCTTTACCCTTTCCCGCTGTCCCCCAGAGCCAGAGGTAGTACCACCAACTGGCTACTGCTGCTTTCCCCTGAACGGTCATAGCTCCCAACAATCCAAAATGTTTTCGAGGGGAATGGCTACAGGGGGTTCCTGCACTCCCTATTCCATTCCTGGTGTTTGCCCATCTACTCTCTGCCTGGTACATGACAGGAAGCAAGGAACGCCTGTTGGATTAAATTGTGTTTATTAAATACAACAGAACTGACAGGTAAACTCAGGGCGATGAACGTTGGACTGGAATATTACAGTCATTATCTCGGTCAGTATCTCGGATTATCCTGAGTGCATTCTAGATCAGATTACTACAGTGTGTAAACAGGCCTTTTGAACCAACAAGTCCATATCGTCCCACTGAAGAGCAGCCCAACCAGACTAACTCCCCTACACGCAACACTGCAAGTAATTTAGCATGACCTTTCACCTAACCTGCACATCTTTGGACTGTTGACGGAAACCGCAGCACCCAGAGGAACCCCATGCAGACACGGCGAGAATGTGCAAACTCTACACAGAACCCTGGTTCCTGGTGCTGAGGCAGCAGTGCTAACTACTGAGCCAACGTGATGTCCAGCTTCAGTTCCCGAACACGGTCTCCCAGGAGCTGAAGCTGGGTGCAGTGCCCATACTTGTAGCCATCAGGGCCGGTGGAAATCTCCCTGAGCTGCAACATCCCACAAGAGGAAAGTGCGACTGCCCTAAATGCCATCTAGACTGCTGTAACAATAAAGTTAAAAGAACTTTATTTGAGTTTACATGTACATTTTGCTGAACTGGAGCTGTCTGGAGCCTCTCGTTTGAAAGTCTTCCCGCTTACTCTGCTACAACGGCGTGTCTCTGTACCCCTCCACATTTAATTTTTATCAGGGAAGGAAGAAGACACGATAGAGATGTAGTGTTTAGGCCTTCAGCTCTCCTTGACACCTGGCCCCTGACTACGTGCTCTCCAATGCTGGTCTCTGCTTGGCCTTGGAGGGTGTCTTGCTGAGGTCTTCCTTCTGGTAGTGGTGACTGTGTAGATGCAAATCCTCACCCCGACAGGCAATCCGTGTAATTGCAGTCCTTTCGTACTTTCTATCTGTTAGTATCGTGTTTAGGAATTCCTTGAATCCCTCGTTGCATTCCAAACTGTGTCTCACTCCATAGTG
The DNA here is from genome assembly GCF_037043375.1 of Chiloscyllium plagiosum. Taxonomy (NCBI): domain Eukaryota; kingdom Metazoa; phylum Chordata; class Chondrichthyes; order Orectolobiformes; family Hemiscylliidae; genus Chiloscyllium; species Chiloscyllium plagiosum. The sequence goes on along the minus strand of NW_028270185.1, from coordinate 38,737,614 downwards.
AGAGAGATTGATGTTCTTGTGAATACAGGGCTATTGGAAAAGAACACCATGAGACACAGGGGCACCAATATGTCTGTCCGCTCACTGAGTCTGCTTTTCCTTCGATTAGGTTATATTTATTTTGTTAATCCCCCATTCCACTTTCCTGTGATTTCCCTGGAACACTTGTATAAAAATCTGCCTGTCTCAGCCTTGAAGATATTTAATGATCCAGCCTCAACAGTGCTCCGAATTTTCTACAATCGTTTCCCTCTCACTAATGTGAGACGCGGTGGTCTTTAATCTGGTGATTTGTCCACTCTATCTTGCATAAACTTCCAATTATTCCTTAGTTCCTCCAAACTGAAGTCCGATTCGTAGGATGTGTTTAACATATTCTGTCGCTAATACTCCAATTTTTCCCAGCGTTATCCTCTTCCCTTTAAGAAACCAAAAAAGTGATTTTGGATTCTTGCTAATCTTACCCGCTAATGTTTTATCACCCCTCCTTCTGCTCTTCCACTGAGTTTTTAAATTTAGTCCTACACTTTCCATATTCTTTTATGACTTGCATTGATCTGCTCACTTGGTACCTGCTTTAATCTTCTCTTTACTTTTTCATCCTGATCGGGATTTGTGTCGACATCTGACGTTTTCTGGGCTTGTTTTCCTAAATTTTATCATCGTTGTAACATGCTGGGCCGACACTGTCATCAATTCCATTTTAATCAAATGATCCCTCAACCTCCACCCCACCTTGTTCTGAGACAGTTTCACCCAGAAGCAACTGCACTTTGGCCAGATCCTGTCATTGTTTCCATAAAATCTGTCTCCCCAATGCAATAAGCTTTTATGTTTCTAACATTTTTTGGGTCTTTTCCTCAGCAAGTCAAAATGTGTGATGTCACGGTCACTGGTCCTATAATGCTCTCCCACTTCTGCCTGGAACAACTGACTGGCTTCGTCCCCACAGTGAGGCCCAGCACTGCACTGCCCATTGTTGTATCTGCTCTATGTTAATATAAGAAGCTCTCTGGAAAAAAATTCAAAACACCTGCCCCCGCTTAAAAAAGTTATCACTGACCTAATGAATATTTGGAATTGACATGTCTGAATATAATGATCTATTATTCATTTTACACACTTCAATATCTTGGTTACATACCTGCTCCATACTTTCCTTTAGCTGGGGGGTCGTATAATATGTCCCTAGCAGTGCTTCTGTCATGGTTTTGATCCTGAGCTCTGACCACCACGCCTCTTTACAAGATCCTTTCAAGATATCGTCCCTTCTTCCGCCAGTAACTGACTCCATAATAAATAAGGCAACGCCACCTCCTCTTTTACCCCCTCTCCTGACCTGACTGTAGTTCTGGTACCACAGAATATTAAGTTATCAGCCCTGACCTCCATCAAGCACATCTCAGAAATGGCAAAAATGTCACACTTCCACATGTCGCCACGTGTCCTTATCATAACTGTCTGCCTGATAATATTACCAGCATTAAAGTAAAGCACATCCAACCGGAAATATAATTACCTGGAATACTCGGTATCTCGGAGTTCTTCAGTCATTCACTGTTCGTTATCAACCTGTCCAATTCATGACCCAAAACTGTAACTCTGGGAATGAATGAATATTTGTTGAATGTTAATTTCGTTTTTAGTAAATGTGTTCATCAAATGCAACTTTCCAGAACTGAACAGTGAGATCCAGATACAACGATTTTCTGCTGATTATTTCCCTGCTCAATGTGCAGAGGGGACAGCCCTCAGTAATGGAGAAAATGAGGACTGCAGATCCTGGTGATCAGGGTCGAAACTTTTGGCGCTGGAAAAGCACAGCCAGTCAGGAGTAACAGATCAGTAACAGAGCCAAAGCTTTGGGCATCTGCCATTCCCATGTTTCATGTTCCATAATACACAGGATATTTGGAACCATACTTTTTCAGGAAGGTAGCACTGCACAGAGCCCTAAAATGGATAGCAGTCAATCAGTTGGTTGGACAGGGAGTAAGCAAGTTGAGGTGAAATACAGACTGATTGAAGTACAAACGCAAGGATAGATAAATTCCCTAGCCCAGAAGGGAAACACCCTACGTTACTACAGGAAGAGAGGCAAGAGATTTCTGTGCATTTTGCGATTTTCTTTGCGTCTTCACTCTCCAATGGAGTAGCGTCGCATGATTGGAGGGTGGCAAATGTTACTCCCTTGTTCATGCAAGTAAACAAGTATTGTCCTTAGAATGACAGACCAGTCAGTCTCATATAAGTATTCGGCAAAATATTGGAAAGGATTCTGAAAAATCATAGTTTGATAAGAAATTGTCAGCATGACTTTGTGAGGGGCAGATCATACCTCACAACTCTTATTGGATTCTTTGAGGATGGGATTAAACGCACTGTAGAAGGCAGAGCAGTGAATGCGTAGTGGATGGATTTTAACAAGGTGTTTGGTAAGCTTCCTCGTGGTAGTTTCATTCAGAAAGAAAGCAGGCATTGCATACAGGGAGACCGATCTGTCTCCATACAGAATTGGCTAGCCCATAGAAGACAGAGGGTGGTGCTAAGTGGGAAGTATTCAGTGTGGAACTAGGTGAGCAGTGGTGTTACGTAAAGATCGGTTCTGGGACCTCTGCTGTTTGTAATTTTGATAAATTACTTGGATGACGAAGTGGAAGGGCATGTTCGAAGTTTAATGATGTAACACCGGTTGGTGGAATTGTGGAGTGTGGAGGTCTGTTCTGGTTTGCAACAGGACATTGACAGGATGCAGGACTCGGCTGCTAAGTGGCAGATCGTGTTCAATATGGAAAAATGGGATACGATTCATTTTGGAAGGTTGAATGCAGAATACAGGGTTAAAGGGAGGATTCTTACATTGTGGAGGAACAGGGGGATCTAATGATCCATGACATCGCTCCCACAAAGTTTCTACCCAGGTTTATTAGGTTGTTAAGAAGGTATGTGATGTCTTCATTAGCTGAGGGATTGATTTTAAGAGCTGTGAGGTTATGCTGAACTCTATGGAGCCTTGGTGTGACCACACTTAGAATATTGTGATCATTTCTGGTTACCTCGTTATAGGAAAGATATGGAAGCTTTGATGAGGGTGCTGAGGAGATTTATCAAGATGCTGCCTGGACTGGAGGGCATGTCTTACAAAGAAAAATTGAGGTAGCTAGAGTGTTTTCCTCATTGGAACGAAGAAGAATGTAAAGTGACTTTACAGGGGTGTTCAAGATGATGAGGGGCATAGATAGAGTAGATAGCCAGAGACTCTCTGCCAGGGTGAAAATTGGTCTGGAGAGGATACGATTTTAAGGCAGTTGGAGGAATGTTTAAGGAAGATGTTAGAGGCAGGTTATTTACACAGAGAGTGGTGTGTGTGTGCGTGTGTGTGTGTGTGCAATGAAGAGCTCGCAGTTGTAGTAAAATTTAATTGGAAAGGCACATGAATGATTGTATAATGAAAGGTATGTAGGTTAGTCTGATCTTAGAATAGGGTAAAAAGTCGACAGAAAGTCAAAGGCCGAAGGGCCTGCACAATGCTGCACTGAACTGCACTGTTCTATGTTTCCAGTTTCACCCAGCTTGTGGATTCTCATCAATTCTTGAATGTGTGAGGCAATGATGTGTGTGAGATCAGGAAACTTTGGAGGGTGTAAGGCTAAAACCTCCAGTTATGGTGTGCATTGTTACAGTCACCTGAAAGCCAGTATAATATGTGTGGTTACTTAAACCAGTCAGAATCCGCCAAGTTCAGTTATTAATGTGATTTTTGGATTGCCATTTGCTGATGGTTACTTCACATAAATTCTACTGTGTGACCCATGTAGTAATCTCTGACCATTCACAGAGATGTACAATTTTATTTTGATATTGAAGAATGTGAAGGTAACATTTTTTGCATATGTATTTACACATTTGTTTGTGAGCCACAAGGCACTGCAGTAGATTGTCAACTTATTAACGTCTTCACCCGTGACTGATCCGAGGTGCAGATGTATGGAGTCTGGGAGGCAGATCAGATTCCATCACCATACATAACTTGTATGGTGTGATTCTGGCTCTCCATGTCAACACGTGTGCTCTCTAGGCCAGGCTCTGACTGAAGATGAATTTTAAACTTGGTTGCTGGTCAGCCATTAGTATTTAACCAGGACAACATTTGTACCTACACTGAGACCAATGATAGCGTGTTGGCGGGTTCTCCCCCTGCCAAAGGTGAATTTCAAATTGTTTGTTTTGAAGTAATGTTTGACTGACTGCTCTGAACCAGGTTAGAAGCTCAATGCACAGATTGTGGAACAGGCCACTGTGTCTCTCTTATCACAGGCAGCTGTGAGGTCCAATAACACTGTAAATGATTTCAGATCTATTTGGAAACAATTTTTAGCGTATCTCATTGCAAGGTGTTGAGTTTACTGACCCGAATAATAATCAGATGATTACTATATTTCATGAATTGGGCAAAAAAAGACGTGAACGATAATTATTCAACCTGAACTATAATCTCTTAAATCAATTATGTTGATTCTATATTTAATGAACTAAATTATAAACTCATGTCAAGATTTTCTAACACAGAAATAAAACACGTATATTTTATTTTATCCAAGAAAGAACATAACTCTTGTGGTGATCAGAATTAGATATTCAATGTCAGGATTCAAAACAATGTTTTGCCACTCCAATATTTGTAAAGTGGTTGGCTTCTGAATGATCACATGTTCTGAATGAGCAAACGATTGAACATACAAATAGAATTAGTGTTCGTATACATTTATATATAAACAACCAGTTTAATTTCTCACTGAAATGTACGATCTTCAGCTAATTGCCAGCAATTCAAAAATGGCAATAATTCAACATGGACTGTTAATATTAAACTAAATAAATTATTTGTGTTATCAAATTTTAGAGAATAATAATTTTAAAACTTCCAAGTTTTAGAATGAATGATATTTAATATGAAATGTGGAGACTGAAACAAAGCAATGAACATAATATCGTGTCAGTGAAAAGTCAGAGCTTTCCAAAGAGTTTTGTGACAAAGCAATGATATATTTGTTTTAGTAATTGGAATACAACATGTAAAATATTCATGTTCTGAGTAATAATTAGACTTCATAATGATGCTGACCTTGCAATACTTGCATTTTAAATGCTTATGCTACACCAAAAATCAGATATGTTTGAGCATTTACACAGTGAAATAATTGGATACTGACTTTCATTCACAGCTGGCACATGATAGAGTACAGAACTTTAAAGTACAGGAGGAGGCCATTGGCCATTATGTATGAATCAGCTCTAAAAATGTCTCTAAAGCACCCCCATTTGCCAGCCCTCTCTCTGTTGCTCGTTAAATCCCTAATTTCCAAATATATATATAGTTCTCTTATGAATCTTCATCCACAATTTTCCCAGCCAGTCAATTCCAATTCGTAAGTAAAGACGTTTTTCCTTATTTCACTTCTGGCTCTTTTGCTGACAACCTTGAAATTAGAATCCTTGATGCTGTAATACAGTACTCTTTTTCTAACCAAATAGAAAACTGGTCGCCAGGATATAGGAACATCAACTAACTACAAAAGACATGATCACAACACTAATTTCTTACGTACTGATGAGGACGTACGCCACTTTGACCAGGTCTGCGTATCCATTCTAGGACAGGCCAAACAGAGACAAGCACTGAATTCCTAGACACATGGCATCCCAACCGGAACTCCATCAACCAACATATCAATTTTGACTCCATCTACCATCTACCATTACCATCTACCATCTACCATTAGCTATTGCTTCAGAATGGACCTGAGTGTTCGTGGCTGCCACCACAGAGAACAATTGAATGAAATTAGGAGCCTGCACCACTAAGTGCATATCAAAGGCTTTTTTAAAATGTTTGTGAGATTACCAGATCAATCACCCGCATATGAAACGCATTCCAGACACATGTCACCACGGGCAGAACGGCAGCTTAGTGGTTAGCACTTCTGCCTTAGCGCGCTGGGCACCCAAGTTTGATTCCAGCCTCGGGTGACTGCCTGTATGGAATTTACACATTCTCCCCTGCCTTTCACTTTAAGTATGTTGCCCTTTGATTAGATTAGATTACTTACTGTGTGGAAACAGGCCCTTCGGCCCAACAAGTCCACACCGACCCGCTGAAGCGCAACCCACCCATACCCCTACATTTATCCCTTATTAATGTAACACTACGGGCAATTTAGCATGGCCAATTCACCTAACCCGCACATCTTTGTGACTGTGGGAGGAAACCGGAGCACCCGGAGGAAACCCACGCAGACACGGGGAGAATGTGCAAACTCCACACAGTCAGTCACCTGAGTCGGGAATCGAACCCGGGTCTCTGGCGCTGTGAGGCAGCAGTGCTAACCACTGTGCCACCGTGCTGCCCACCCTTTTTGACCCTTCAAGTAAAGGAAATAGCTGCTGTCTGTTCATCCTCTACATACCCCTTATGCTCTTGTACACCTGTACCAGGTTCCCTCCTCAACCTTCCCTGCTGCAATGAAAAAAGGAGCAAGTTTAACCCTCGCCCTTCAATATTTTAGTACTCACTTTTCATGTTAATTCAGATATGAATCATCTCACATTTATCCGTGTTAAACTTCATCGGCCATTAATCTGGATATAGAAAACATTTGTTTAAAGCGTCCTGTAGCCTAACCCTTTCCTCCTCACTGTGAAGCACCCAGCTAATCTTTGTGTCATCCCCAACATTAGTTACAATTCCACTGCCATCCATCTTCCACATTCTCACCATCATTATTTATGAATATCACAAACACACCTTGATTTCCTTCCTTTTCTCCACATGTTATTCACATAAGCATAATTAAGAATTCCAGTCTCTTGTTGTTCTTATTTTGGGAAATTTACAGATTGATGTAGTTAACACCTATTATGAGTGTGCTGCAAATACCATTTTCGACACAAAGTTAAATTCACCTTTTACACTCTGTCCCTCAGCATGTCATATTCATAAAGCTTGTAACTAATTTAGGATGAACTACGGTTTGGCAACTTGCATTGGAACATTAGCCTTTTGTGTGGCACTGTGTTTTGTAACAATAGTCAGAACTGAAGACATTTTTAATCTGCAGGATGGATACAGACTCAGAGCTTGAATCAGCTCATGTCATGATGATAAGTATTCAATTAAATTCTATGTTATGGACTACCGGATATTAAATCATATTCTCATGTCTACCTTGAATTGGGAGCAAATACATACTGTTAAAAAATTCAGAAATGTTGAGACACAACACCGGGGAGAAAAAAAAGTCACATGCGTTTGATGGAGATACAAAACTACAGAGTGAATGTACAATCTGATAAAGAACAAAATGATAGAAAAAGAAGGGCATCAAATCTTAATTTTCAATCGAATCATTTCCAATTTTCCTGAACAGTGGTGGTTTTCACCCAACCTCACCTTTCCAAAAACAATCTTTTCCCCGTCACTAAAACTTCATTAGCCATTCTTCCTCCCTTTCCTACTCTCTCTTGACACTCCTACTACCCTTGCATTACCCCTTCTGCTGCCACATACTCTTCCACTGATGATATCTCTTCATACCCTTCTACTGCCACTCCCACTGTAAGTTACAAAAGTTCCTTAGTTACTCCCACTTCCACTGGTCATTCCTTATCCTTTTTGCTTTCCACTGGGGTGCTGGGAGCTGCTGGCTTCTGTGCTGCTATTGGTCATCAGTGAATGATGATATTGGGATGATCAATGACCAATAGGAACAGACAATAGTGTATGTCTGTCATTGTCCAATGCACCGTGAATAGGGTGTTTTTCCCCATAGAGCGTGGAACATTTTTCTGTCTCTCTGTCACAGCGCTTAACCAAACAGCCTCATCCCAAATAGGACAAACCTCTCCTCAGAATCAGAAATCCAAGCAGCTGTTTGTCCTTAAACGTTGCGAGGACAGTGGCCACATTGTTCAAATATGCCGTGTTCTACCCTTTTTCTCTTTAGAGTTTTAACTGATTTTCGAATGTCAGTTGAGGTGAAATCAGAGTAACTTCCCTTGCCATTAAAGTAGTATTTGACTCACATATCATATTGACCCTCAGGCAACTGCGGTCAACGAGAATCAGAGGAAATTCTGTGCTGGTAATTTCCTGAATGAATAATGAAACCTTCCCTAGAGCTATTGGGAATTACAAATAAACTCTGCCTTTTCTAGTGCCTTCCAAAACCATGGATGGATTCGTCTTATTAATAACATCAAGATACATTGTATTTTCATAGTTTGGTCTATCATCTCAGAAACGTAAGACCTTGCTGGATGAGTGTCACCCCAATGAAATCAGAGCATTACAATAAGATAATGATTCCGATTATTTTCAATCATTTACTTTCTGAGGTCTGGTCGTGCGGTGTCGTTGTCACTGAGATCAACATTTTCTCTGTTCAACAGCATCACATCACATTGGCTCAAGTCTGCACTATTCCCCAATTCTACTTAATTCTCCAGCTCATTCGCCATGCTCACCAGATAAAAGATGCCGAAAAGATGGAATCACTTAGTGATGCCTATGAGCCTCTGGAACCTGCCACCCCACCCATGCCCTGCAATCTGAATCCATCCCCTCCCACAAGCCCACCTCCTGTCGTATATTCACTATCCCTCCTAACCGTCCACGCTCTAATGCTGAATGTTCTGTAGTCAGAAAAGGTCTCATCTTTATCCCTCTGTGCCCCCATTTTATTGAATTTCAGGCATGACATAATGTTGAACTCCACTTCCACCGTCTTCTCCTCGGTGTCCATTTTTTGTGCAAGAGTGCACTTCCCATCCCATGGACCCTTCGCCCAGCACCAACACTCTCCCTTCACCTGGACCCATTACTCTGGCGTTTACTTGAACTCAATTTGTTCATTGAGAATGCTCCATGTGAGTTTGGTTGTCTTAAATTCACTGTATCCCCCTCACCTATCCAACCTATCACCCTCTGAACAGACTGTACGCTGTATGCTCCGATCCAGCCCTGACTATGTTCCTCAGCCTGTGCCGAAAAGGGTGGTGCTGCTGGAGTCTGGTGGACTGACCTCTACATTTCAGTGGCTGAGTGCCAGTTTTCAGATACCTCCGCATATCAACTGCTTGTCCATAACCCTAAAATGGGTTATTTTATTAACTAAATCTGACCACATCTCATCTGGAGATTCCCACGCACTCGACCCCCCCCCCTCACCCCGGCAAGCACACACACACTCACCCCCACCTAACAGTCCCACAGCTGATGGTCCTCTGATAGCAGAGTTCTCTTTTATCTCCTCCTGAAAATCCACAAACAGAACTGCCTGGGCAGACCCATTGCTTCAGCCTGCTTCTGCCATGCACACCTGGGCCCAAGTTATACCTGTTCCTTCATGGGGTACGTAGACCATTCCTTATTCCAGTTCTATTCCATCCCCCATCCACAACTCTTTATCCGATACGTAGATTTTATCATCGCTGCTGCTCCTCTCTCTTGTCCAGAATTGGAAAAGTTTATCGTTTCCAATTTTCAACCGTCCCTCATTTTCACCTGGTCTACCTCTGACTCCTCCCTTTCTTTCCTCAACATCTATGCTTCTATTTCTGGGGATAGACCGGTCAGTGATATTCAGTATTAACCCAGAAAGTCCCACAGCTACCTGGAGTATACATCCTCACACCCTGTTTCCTGCAAAGACTTCATTTCATTCTCCCAGTTCACCCATCTCCACCGCATTGCTTCTGATGATGTCGTCTACAAAAATATGGCCTCTGAAATGTCCACCTTATTCCTCACCCGAGAATTCCCAGCACTGTTATCGACATGTCCCTCAACCAGTTCCAACCCATCTCCTACACTTCTACCCTTAGCCTCTTTCTTCCCTCCTGCAACAGCGTCAGAGTTCCCCTTGTTCTTACCTACTATGCCACCGGCATTCACATGCAGAGGATCATCCGTCTGCATTTCCCCCACCTCCAGCGAGATGCCACCACCAGACACATATTTGTGTCCTCTCTCTTTTCTGGCTTCTGAAGGGTCATTTCCTCCAGGACACCCTGGTCCACTCTTCGTTCACTCCCAACACCTCGCCCACCTCCCCCACTCACCACCACACGTCCTCTTCACTTTCCCCTGCCGGACGTGTTACATTTCCCATATTCCTCCTCCCTCCTCACTATCCAAGGAGCCAAATATACCTCTCAAGTGAAGCAGCATCCTACAAACATTTCTAACAATCCGGTCTACTGCATTCGCTGCTCACATTGTGGTCAGCCCTACATTGGGGAAACTAAAGGTAGACTGGGTGACCACTTCACAGAATATCCAAGAAGTGCCTGTGCAAAAGACACTGTCTCAAAATGGTTTGGTCTCACAATGCAATGCGTCATCGATATTTAGAGCCCTGTGAAACGTAGGAACTTTGTAAGTTCTCATTTAAAGTTCATAACAAATTACTCGAGATTCAACAGAGATAGCAGCTTTGCTAATATCGTTCAGATCAGTCTATTTGTCACAGTTCAGAAAGAAAAAGTAATTGATAGGTGGAAACTCAGCAGGTCTGGCACCCTCTGAACAGAGATACACAGAATTAACCTTTGATTCCAAAATGACTTTGTCAGAACAGTGTCACATCATTTTCGATATATTAAACTGTTTCTCTCTGTAGATACTTCCTCATCTGTTGCGCTTCTCCACCTTTTTCTGTTTGTATTTCATGTTTCCGTATCACTGTATTTCATGTTTCTTCACAGGGTTACATGCTGAATTTAGTTATATATGGACAATGTTGTCCTTTTCTGTTCCTTTTATAATTGGTGTGTCTGTGACACCTGTGTTCGGGCCGAAATCTGTTTCTTCTTTAAGATTCAAAGGAAAAAAAGAATATTTTTCTGAATATCCTGTAAATCTCAGGAACTCCACTTTGTTTGAAAAGACATTTCAGAGCCAGCTGAAATTTCATGAGATATTAGGAATAGATTATTGATGATGGATCACTCTGTATCCTTCATTGAACTAGCTTGTCTACCCCTTTCCAAAGGCTTTGATTACATATCACAGAATTATTCACAGCACAAGTGGGGGAAACTCACCCATTGTCTCTTCCAGCTTGGAATGACTATATCTCCACTGTTAGTCTTCTGTATTGTACCCATAGCTCTTCACATTTTGTTATTAGTGTCTGCTTTTAATTGTAAGTATCCTGCCAGATATGAACAATAAGATCAATGTCAAACAAAAAAAAACAGATCTTAGAGGTCAAGCTCAGCAGGTCTGGCAGTACCTGTGAAGAGAAATCAAAGTTAATGTTTCATGTCCAGTGACTCTACTCAATCTGTATACCCAAAGATTAAATGGTGTGTATATTAAATATTTTTCATTGTATTACATTTAAAATCATCCCGTTCAGATCACATTGTCATACAGCATTACATCTCCCTAATGTTAGCTATTTCCCTGTTTTGCATTAGATTTAATTCTGTCTGTCAGAAAGAATGATGATGACTGGGGAATATCATTGTACTCGCCATGCAGTCTCCGCAGCCACTGTCTCCATTCCGCCTTATCTCGCAGCCAATGTCATGTTCATTCGAACCTGACTCATTAATTCATGAATCTTAATGTATAAGTTCATTGTAATTATCACCTTTGGTTTTGGACTGAGGCCAAAATGTATAAAACAAATACTGTTTTACAGCAAATAAAACTGCACTTAGAAGCTTGTCAATTTGTATAAATTAATTACTGAAGTATATTCTCTATGGAAGTTCAAAAGTTGCCTTATTGGAGCAGGGAGAGGAACATTCAGAGAAGTCCACACTTCCTGTCTATGTTCAGGGCAACTGTGCCCAGTGACACTCTGTTCACTAGCGTTTGTTCCCGTGGAGGAGAGATCTGAACAGTACAATCATCCTGATTGTGATTCTTTTGCGGGATGGATGGATTTGAGGAGAGATGGTTACAGCATAGTAAACAGACAACAGAGCAGAATCAGCTCGTCGACCAAAAAAGCATCCATCATTCTCCCTCACAACTGACTTCACTAGAGCAATTGGTGATGGGAGATTTGACCAATAGCAAACAATGTCAACATGTAGTTCACTCCAGTTATATTGTGAACTGAATGTACTGTATAGAATGCTGGGACTGTTTGCTCAGTGACTGTGATTAATGTCAGTCTCCATGCAATGTAACTGTCACTGGAAGGTTTCCCTCTCCTATTGGTGAGGGGCTTAATTCAGTGTGCTATCCCACTGTAGTTGCAGATTATTCAGCTCCAACAGTAACAGAGATCAACAGCTGTGTAGTCAGAGAGAGGACAGATCTGAATGTGAGAATTGCGGACATTACTACAATGGAGAGGCGATTTTCCTTGAGTGTTTTCAAGACTTCGCCCTATTAGGAATTTCTATAGTATCGGATATCAGCAGTGCTGATGATTATTCTGGGCGTGGTGGAGGGTGAGCTACTAATCTATTCTCGCTATTGTTGGTGTTCTCTACCTCTGTCCATTCATTCATTCCATAAACAAATTTGAACTTCGTTGCAAGTACTGTTATTTATATTTGTCAGAGAAAGAAACTGTTGTCTTCAGTTTCAATTGCAATCTCCATTCATTACCCATGAATTGCAGACCACTCCCTCACAACCATCTGCAAACAAAACTGTTCACAACCTCGAGATCGCTTTTTACCCTGAACTGATTTATGTCTCGTGTTCTCTCTGTCACCAAATCTGTCCACTACCAGCTCCTAATATCCCCAATTTTCATCTCTGTGTCAGTGTTGTGGCTGAACAAACCATTGGCTGCACGTTTATAAAATTAAGACTTAATATTTAAAGCTCTCTGCTGACCACTTCTCCATTACAAATATTTCAATCAAAAAATTATTCTTGTCTCGGATCTTACTTCATGATTAGGACACTGTATGAATGTAGGAATGTCGCTGAATGAATTTCAGAAGTAAAGCTTATTAAACAAACAATATTGTTTCAAGTGATTTGTTTCAAGTCCAACCACAGCTGAAGACAGAACTTAAGTAAAAATGATAAGAATTGGAATGAAAGTGAATTTCACGAAAAACAACCACAAAAACAACATTTTGTCTGAAAACCTTCCTGTTTCATTGATCACCTTCGGTAAAGAAATATAATGTTATTACCCGGTGTGGGTTAAGTGAAACTTTAGACCCATGATAATGTGCTTGACATTATATTGGCTTGTCGAATGGCCTCAGAATCAGGGCAATTGGTGATGGAAACCAAATGCTGCCCTTGGCAGAGATGTCAACATCCCACGAAATAACAAAATTGAAGGTGAAATCAAATAAAGGAAAGTGCTGTAAATCTGAAATAATGGAAAGAAATGCAAAGAAACGAGCAGAAATTGCTGGGAAACTTTTCTGAACTGAAAGGCAGCTGGAAAGGAATGTGATTAATACCTTTGACAGGGAAGTCTGCTTTGAAGGGGAGAAGGAATCAATACAGAAAAAGATACAGAAGAAAAAAGAGCAAACAAAGAGAATGATGATCAGCTGGGCTGGAAATAATATGTAAGATTCGTCTCATTTATCTTCCTGAATATCGTGCTCACGTAGATACAGATATCGCCCGCTTTTCAAAAGTTCGCTTTTCAACACTTCCCTTTCCGAATGACCTACATTAGGACCTTGTTTCGCTAACCAAAAGAAATCCGAAGAGGATTTTCACTTTTATGAAGAAAGGCGAATTTTTTCCCATACAAATTAATGCTACTGCTCTTTACACCATATCATAGGAACACTCTACTTACAGATAGGGGGGAAACTTGTATTAATCTAAGATAATGTTTAAATCGATTTGATATCCCTGTCTTCCCACAGTGTGGTCATCTTCTTATATTCATTAATGGAATATGGGTATCACCGACTAAGCCAGCGTTAGTTCACTTTACCAGTTGCCCTTAATAAGCCGTTGAGCCACTGTAGTCCACGTGTTTGATCTGATTTGATTGTATTTAATGTAGTCAAATGTACAATGGAAAGTATTGTTTTGCGAAGAGTGCAGGCACATGGTGGTAAACAAGAAAACAGAGATCATAGGGTACTTAGACGGAGTGAGGCGTACAAGGTTACAGCTTCACAGAAAGTGGGCAAAGCAAGATCTAATTTAGCAAGATTAATAGTATATGAAAATTTAGAGATGTCAATTCGTCAGTCGAATAATGGTTGGAAAGGAAGTTCTCCTGAGTATCCTGGTTCATGTTTCCAAGCCTCTGTGTCTCCTCCCTGCTGGAAGAGGTTGTAGGAGATCATTACCGGTTTGGGAAAGAACTTTGATGTTGCCAGCCTTTCTGCGACAATGACAAGTACAAATGGATGGAGGTTGTCTTCCGTGATGGTCTGGGCTGTTCACACAACCGTCTGTAGTTTCTTATGGTCTTGGGCAGAGCAGTTACCATGTAAGTCCATTATGCACGTGAATAGAAAGCTTTGAGTTGCCCGTATACTGAGCACTGGCAGACGGGCGGTTCCAAAATAGTTAGATGGAACAATTGGCTGTTAAATGGATACCCACGTTCTGGTTGCTGTTTTGACAACAATTTAAATGTAACCGATAATCTTACATTATTTACACGATTCCAAAACTCAGTTGAGTTAATTGTATTGCCAACATTGAACCAATGAGCCATCACCAGCGTCAAACTAATAGAGAAGCCATCAACATCACAATGCTGGAGAAAGAGACAGACACGAAGGGAAGGAGAGAGAAAACACAGCGAGGGAAACTGATGGACAATCTGGCAAAGAGAGATCTGAAAAAAACAAGGTAACAAAGAGTCACACGGGCAGGGAGCAAGGGAGATAATGACATGGGAAGAAACAGAAGACAGGGAAAAGGAAAACACAAGGAAAGAGACAGTGTGAGAGAAACAGTGAGAGACAAAGTATACGGAGAGCTGGGGATAGAGTCACAGGGAGCAGGGGGGAATGGGAGAAACTGTGGATGAGGACCGGAGAGACCTGGGAGTGAGCACTGGTGGGAGCTGGAAGGAGGGAGGTCAGGATTTACTTTGATCTGTACTAAGGTCTTCAGGCAGATCATACTAAGCAAGGATGTACAGAACGATGGCTGTAAAACATATCTGAGAGGCAAATAGTTTGCGGTGCACATGGTGTGCGCTAGGCGAGATCAACATGTACAAGATCAGCATTATCTGATATTAGAGAGTCCATTCATCAATCTAATAACAGCCAGGAAGAAGCTGTGACTGAAGCAGCTGATCTATGTTTTCAAGCTTCTGTATCTTTTAGCCTGATGGAAGAGGTTGTGGGAGATCTTAACAGGCATATGATGGGTCTTTGATAATGTAAGAACTGAGAAAATTCCAGGACAGGAACAGGCCATTCGGCGGTCCAAATCTGCGTCAATCCAGATCCTCTATCTAATTCCGTTGCCTATTTTCGAAGGTCTGTATCCCTTTGCTCCCGGCCCATTCATGTATCGTTCCAGAAACATCTTAAATGGAGCACCACTGGTCACAGTTCTCTATTTTGAGAAACTCCCTTCCTCTATTACGCTTTGTCCCCTATTGCCCAGCCAGTTCTTTATCCTTGTAGCCAGCACACCCTGAACACTATGTGAGTTCACGTTCTCCATAACCCGACCATGGAAAAACTTATCAAATGCCTTCCTGAAGTCCATGTACATGACATGTACAGCCCCACCCTCATCAATCAACTTTGTCACTTCCACAAAGACTTCTATTAAGTTGGTAAGACATGGATTTCCCTGCACAAAACCATGTTGCCTCTCACTGATAAGACCATTTCCATCAAAATGAGAATAGATCCTATCCCTCAGTATCTTCTCTCACAGCTTCCGTACCCCTGATGACAGGCTCACCGGTCTATAATTAATTGGATTATTAATGCTACCCTTTTCAAACAAGGGGATTAGCAACGTTCCAGTCCTCCGGGACCTCAGTTGTGTTCACGGATGCTACAAAGATATCTGTTAAGGCCCCAGCTATTTCCTCTCTCCCTTCCCTCAGTAACCTGGGATAGATTTTGTCAGTCTTTCTGCGGCAATAAGCCGTGTAAATACAGTCAATGTTGGGAGATTGGAGTCCGTCATAGTATGGGCTGTGAATACAACCTTCTTGAGTTTCCTATGGTCCTGGGCAGAGCATTGATGTGTGAAGCCGTTACGCACCCGGACAGTACACTCACAATGGTGCATCTGTAGAAGTAGTACATGCTGAATTCCCTGAGCCACCTGAGGGAGGAGAGGCGTTGTTGAATCTTCTTTACGGTCACACCTATGCAAGAAGACCAGGGTAGGTTGTCAGTTATTGTCACTCCGAGGGAGTTGATGCTCTGCACTTCCTCAACCATTGATGTAGATGACGGCGTGTTCCTCTCCTTTCTTTCTGAAGTCAATTATCAGTTCCTTACTATTGCCGAATTTGAGAGAGTTATTACCATTACACCATGCCACCAAGTTCTCAATCTCCTTTTAGTATTCTGACTGATTGTAGTTTGATATCCGTCCCGATTTTGTGATGCCATCAGCGAACTTGTGGCTGGAATTTGACAACACAGCCGTGTGTGTACAGAGAGTTCTGGAGGTGGGTGAGGACACAGCCATGGGAGTACAGGGAGTACAGTAGGGGACTGAGGACACAACCATGGGAGTACAGGTTGTACAGTAGGGGGCTTAGGGCATAGCCGTGGGTGTACAGGGAGTTCAATAGGGGGCTGAATGCCCAGATGTGGATGTACATGGACTACGGTAAGGGGCTGATGGCACAGCTGTGGGTGTACAGGGAGTACATTGGGGGCTGTGGACATAGACGTGGATGTATGGGGCGTACAGTACAAAGCTGAGGGTACAGCCGTTGGTGTATGGGGTGTACAGTAGGGAGCTGAAACTTTATTGCTGGAACAGCACAGCAGGTCAGGCAGCATCCAGGGAACAGGAGATTCGACCTTTCGGGCACAGGCCATTCTTCAGGAATGAGCAGAGTGGCTCTGACCTCAATAAACATGAAGTGCCTTGAGACGCTGGTTGTGGCCCACATCACCTCCAGTCTCCCAGCCTGACCTGCTGCCCTATAATGTGTCGGGTTCACAGCGGATGCCATATACCGAGTCCTGCCCTCATCACTGGGACATCTGGACAACTAGGATACCTACACCAGACCCCTGGTCATTGCCTACAGCTCCACCTTCAACATCATTATCCCCTCCAGATTTATCTCAATCCTCTGTGAACTTGATCATGCTCCACCCTCTGCAACTGGATCCCCCGGTTTCTGACACACAGACCACAATCTGTGAAGGTAGGTATCTGCACATTCTCCACAACAAAACACAACGTTGAAAATCCCACACTCTCTGCTCATTCCTGAAGAAGGGCCTGCGCCCGAAACGTCGAATCTCCTGTTCCCAGGATGTTGCCTGACCTGCTGTGCTTTTCCAGCAATAAAGTTTCAGCTTTGATCTCCAGCATCTGCAGACCTCACTTTCTCCTCCGTGTACAGTAGGGAGCTGAGGAATCAGCTGTAGGTGTACAGGAAGTACAGTAGGGGGCTGAGGACACAGCCGTGTGTGTACAGGGAGTACAGGAGGGGACTGAGGACACAGCCATGGGAGTACAAGGAGTACAGTAGGGAACTGAGTAAACAGCCGTGGGTGTACAGGGAGTACAGTAGGGGGTTGAGGACACAGCCATGGGAGTAGAGTAGTGGGCTGAGGTCACAACCATGGGAGTACAGGGAGTATATTAGGGAACTGAGGAAACAGCCGTGGTTGTACAGGGAGTACAGTAGGGGGCTGAGGGCACAGCCTTGGGTATACAGGCAGTACAGTAGGAAGCTGAGAGCCAACCGTGCGTGTACAGGGAGTTGGTATGGGCCTGAAGGCGTAGCTGCATGTAAACAGGGAGCACAGTAGGGGGCTGAGGACAGATCATGGGTATGCAGGGAGTACTGTACGGGGCTGAGGATACAGCCTTGGGTGTACAGGGAGTACAGTAGGAGTCTGAGGGCACAGTTATGGGTGTACAAGAAGTACAGTAGGGGGCTGAGGCACAGCTGTGGATATACAGGGAGTACAGTAGGTGGTTGAGGGCATAGCCGTGGGAATGCAGGGAATTCTGTAGGGGGCTGAGGATACTGCTGTGGGTCACAGGGAGTACAAGAAGGGGCTGAGAACACATCCTCTGGGAGTTTCCACGTTGTGTTTTGTTGTGGAGAATGTGCAGATACCTATCTTCACAGATTGTGGTCTGTGTGTCAGAAACCGGGGGATCCAGTTGCAGAGGGTGGAGCCATGATCAAGGTCACGGAGTATTGAGATAAATCTGGAGGGGATAATGATGTTGAAGGTGGAGCTGTAGTCAATGACCAAGGGTCAGATGTAGGTATCCTAGTTGTCCAGATGTCCCAGTGATGAGGGCAGGACTCGGTATATGGCATCCGCTGTGGACCCGACACATTATAGGGCAGCAGGTCAGGCTGGGAGACTGGAGGTGATGTGGGCCACAACCAGCGTCTCAAAGCAGTTAATGTTTATTGAGGTCAGAGCCACTGGGCGGTAGTCATTAAGTAACGTTGCATGTGTTTTCTCACTTACAAGTATGATGTTGGCTTTCTTGAAGTGTTTTGGGACTTCAGCTTCAGGAGGTAGAGGCTGAAGATGTTTGTGTATACCTCTGCCAGTTGGTCCTCACAGGATCTGAGTGCTCAGCCGGAAACTATCTCCAACCCTGTTGCTTTCCTTGACTTGACCTGCAGGAAGACTGATCATGCCTGCAGTGTGACAGTGGGCACAGGTATATCCAAGGCTGGCGGGGCAGGTTTCACGCTAGCAGTCACACAGTCATTCATCATAGACATTCCCTCCACCGCATCCCTCCGTTATCATCAACACACTGCGACATTGGTTGTTGTGAGCAGCATACAGTTAGTGTTGAGACAGAGTGACATCATTAAATTGGGATTGTGCGCCATCAAGTCCTTTGTCACCATAACGGGGTAAATTCACAACACATCGGGGAGAGGGTGTGCTCCTACTTGTTATCTGTGGTGCAGGGAGTGAAGATATTACATGTATAATTCCAGTCAACTCACTGTTTGAACCTGAATGGAGTCAACCACCTTGAATGCTTTGCCTTTTCAATGGTGGACAGTCCTTATGGAGTCAGGAAGTGCCATTTACATGAACCACCTGAAAAAAAGGATCTGAGGGCGTTTTTGCTAAGCTCGGAGAAGATACAGTGATGTTTGGATGGGCAGGCGATATTCATGAAGTGGGGAGGCTGCAGGACAGCTTGGACAGTGGCTGATGGAATACAATATGGGAACGTGTCAGATTATGCACTTTGGCAGGCGAACTAGAGACAGACACTATGTTCTAATAGGATCCATTAAATCCGAAGCATAAAAAGGATTTTGAAGCACTTGCCCTCTGTTATGGTTATTGTGCAGGTTCATTTGGCAGTTAAGAAAGCAATTGCAATGTTAGCATTCATTTCATGGAACCTAGAATACAAGAGAGGAGACATACCGATGAGAATGTAATGGGCAATAGTCAGTCGTCATTTGGAATATTGGGAGCTAGTTTGGGCGCTATCTCTGGGGAAAGATCAGCTGGTGTTGGAGGAGATCCATCCTGGGGATGATGGCTTGTCATGAGCGACAGTGTGTGTACTCGATGGAATTTAGAAGAATGGGAGGCGAGGCATCTGATAGAAACTGATTGATTACTGCAAAGATTGAGACAGTCAGTGTATAAAAGATATGTCTAGTAGTTATAGAGACTATGACAAAATGGTACAGTTTCACATATCAATATCTCATGCTCTTATGGTCATGTGGTCGATTATTCAGTGCATAATTGTAAGTCTCTGAGCAGCTCTTGTAACCCTTGTATTTGTATGTTGATTTGACTTCACGTTCTGTTCAATAGTAACCACTGTGAGATGGTCGATGGGAGGATTCAGTGTTGGCCAGTAGTCCATTAAACATTGAATATACACAGCTATCTGTGAGTCTCATCTGGCGGGAGTACATTGTCTCTCCGATGACAGTCATTTTCCGTCTGGTATTTTCGAAGGATAGATCCTGTTATGACATTGTTGTTGAATTTGACCAAACAAATGCAATTTTTCACAGCACATAGCAACAATATGTCATCGAACACTGAATACCCATCTAATAACAGAAACATCTATAATGTTCTGTATACGATACACTGTTTTCCTGTTCGTGTTCAAGTCAGATAACCTGCTCTATCGAGATGCTCAACTTGGAACTATTTTTAATTGTTTTTGGCTGCGGGCATCGCTGGATGGGCCCACCATTTCTTATCTGTCCCTCATTTCCTCCTTGAGAAAGTGGAGCTGAGCTGCCTTCTTGAACCGCTGCAGTCCATCTGCTGTGTGTTGACTCACAATGCTATGAAGGAGGGTTTCTACCAGTAACAGTGAAGGAAGGGTAACATATTTCCACATTAGGATGTTGATTGGTTCGGAAATGAATGCATAGGTGGTGGCATTCCCATAAATATGCTGGCCTTGTCCTTCCAGATGTACGTATTCATGGAATTGGAAGATGCTGTCTGAGGGTCTTTGGGGAATATCTGCATTGTGTCTTGTAGATAGCACACACTTTTGCTACTGGGCGACGGTGGTGGAGGGAGTGAATGATTGTGGATGTAATGCCTATCAAATGGACTGTTTTGTCCTGGATGGTGTCAAGCTCCTTTAATGTTGTTGGGTCTGCACTCTTTCAGGCATGTGTGAGACAGTGTGGGCGGCACGGTGGCACAGTGGTTAGCACTGCTGTCTCACAGTGCCAGAGACCCGGGTTCAATTCCTGACTCAGGCGACTGACTGTGTGGAGTTTGCACGTTCTCCCCGTTTCTGCGTGGGTTTCCTCCGGGATCTCCGGTTTCCTCCCACAATCCAAATAAATGTGCGGGTCATGTGAATTGGCCATGCTAAATTGCCCGTAGTGTTAGGTTAAAAGGGATAAATGTAGGGGTATGGGTTTGTTGCGCTTCGGCGGGGTGGTTTGGACTTGTTGGGCCGAAGGGCCTGTTTCCATACTGTAAGTAATCTAATCTAATCTCATTCCTGACTTGTGCCTTTGAGATGAAGGAAGTCAGGAGGTGAGTTACTCGCGCAGTATTCCTAGCCTCTGATTTGCTCTTATATTTATGTGGTGAGTCCAGTTCAGTTTCTGATCAATGATAAGCTCCAGGATATTGAAAGTGGAGAATTTAGTGATGATAATGATGCAAAATACCAAGTAGTTATATTGTTAATTATTGGTGATGGTCATTGTCTGGCATCTGTGTGGTGCAAATGTTACTTGCCACTTGTCGGTCCAAGCCTGGAGACGGTCCAGATCTTGTAGCATTTTGGCATGGACTACTTCCATATCTGAGCATTCGTGAATGGTGCTGCACATTGTACAGTCAATGTCGAATATCCACACGTCTGACCTTATGATGGCGTGAAGGACATTGATGAAACAACTGAAGATGCTTGGATTTAGGCCTCATCCGGAGAGTCACTGAAGGTGTTGTCTTCTCTGGTGATGAAATGTCTGATAATGAAACTTGCAGCTCAGCGAGCAAACCTACATCCACTTTATCCTGAGGGACTACTGCAGAAATGTTCTGGAGCTCAAATGACTGACTTCCAACAACAATGACCAACTTCCTATCTGTCAGGTATGACTCCAATAGTGGAGTATTGGCCGCCAATACCCTTTTTGCTCGGGTTTCGTGAAGCAACGTTTGAAAGAATGTAGCCTTGATGTCAAGGGCTGGAATTCAGCTCATTTTTCTATGTTTGAACCAAGGCTGTAATGAGGTCAGCAGCTGAGTGTCACTGGTGGAACCCAAACTGAGTGTCACTGAGCAGGTTATTGCTGAGCAGGTGCTGCTTGATAGCATTGTTGATGTCCCCTTCCATCACTTTACAGATAATGGGGAGTAGACTGATGAGGTGGTTTTTGGCTGGGTTGACTTTGTCCTGCTTTTTCTGTACAGAACACACTTGAACATTTTTTTCCCCCATTGTTGGTTTTAACCATACTGGAATAGCTAGGCTAGGGGAGCGGGAAATTCTGGAGCACAAGTCTTCAGGACTATTGTCAGCATGTCGTCAGGGCACATAGCCTTTGCAGTATCCAGTGCCTTCAACCGTTTCTTGAGACCAGTCAATCGAATTTGCTGAATATCGCTATCTGTATTGATGGGGACCACGGGAGGAGACCGAAATGGATCATCCACTCGAAACTTCTGACTGAAGAATTCTGTGAAAGCTTCGGCCTTATATTTTGCACTGATATGCTGCGCCCTTCCTTCACTGTGGCTAGGGATATTTGTGGAGCCTCCTATTCCGGTGAGTTCTTTCATCGTCTACGACCATTCACAATCAGATTGGCAGAACCACAGAGCTTAAATTAGATGCGTTGGTTCTGGGATCGCTTAGCTCTGTCTGCTCTTTGCTTTTTATGCTAATTGGCATGCAAAAGGTTCTCTTTGGAAGCTTCAGCAAATTAACATTTTATTTTTATATATGCCTGGTTCTGCCCCTGGCTTGCACTATTGCACTCCCTTTTGAACCAGGGTTAATCCTATTGGTTGATGGTAATCGTTGAGTGGGTGATATGCTGGGTATATGAGGTTACAAGTTACAGGGACTCCAAGAGCATCTACCGCCCCACTGTATCGCACTGAGCTGCCTCCTGTGCTGGATCATACCTGCCTTTGGGACAGGACATATCCAGGGATGGTGATGGTGCTGTGTGGCTTATATCTGTAAGGTAAAATTCAGTGAGTCAGACTGTAATTTGACTTGTCTGTTAAAGAGTTTTCCGATTTTTGACACGAGTAAGGAGGACTTTGCAGGTTCGACAATGATGTTTCTAACGTTCAATTTTCCGTTGTCCAGGTCAATACATCCGGTTTAATTTCTTTGAGATTTGTAGCACATCTGAATGACTCGCTAAACCATTTCAGGGGCGATTGGGAGTCAATCACATTGCTTTGGGTCTGGTGTCAACGGTCGGCCAGTCCAGATGAGGAATGGAGGATTCCTTCATTGAAGGATATCAGTGAACCACATGGATTTTTCTGACAATCGGCAACGATTTCATTCTCATAGGTAGATTCTTAATTCCAGGGATATTTTTAAATTATTGAATTGAATTTCCACCATCTGCAGTTGTGGGATTCGGACATGGGTCCACAGAACCGGAGCTGATTTTCTGGATTGATACTCTCGCGATAATACCATGGGGCCTACTTGGAACCACATGTTGTACTCAACTGCTATTCATTGTGTTTTTTCTGTTTTTCTATCATTGTTATGTTATTCAGGAACCTCATCTTTCATTAAATCCTTATTGAAATACACGGTGATGAAAGTCATCCCGACTGCTCGAATTTGATTCTGTCTGTTTTGTTTGAATAGACATGTCAAGGCAGCTGCACATCAGAGAACAATATGAAGAGATAATGATAATTGTGCACTGTACCTGTCACTGGACCAGCGTGTCTGTCCAGACACCGAAAATACTTATTGTGGCTCAGAGAACCGCGAAATTATCATAGCACAAATGGGAGTCAGTCAGCCCATCGTGGGATCACAAGCTTTCCAACGGCCCAATTGGAGCTAGAGAGAATGTGTGGAGATAAATTGTGTGAGAAAGAAAGTGAAGAGAGATAAATTGAGAGTGAATAGAAAGGGGAGCGACAAATTGAGTGGGAGATTAAAAGGGGTTAAATGGGGGTGAAGTTAGATAGATCAAAAGACAGCATGAAGGGGGGATAGATATGGACAGACAGAAGTTAGAAGTCTTATTTAGAAATACCTCTGGATTGCAAGCCCTTTGTCTGGGTGTCATACACTGTGAGCAGTGTGCTGATAATGGCTATCATCCCAGATCACTTATTCCCAATAATTTCACAGAGCTTGGTTACTGACAGCTAAACAAAATCCATTCGGCCAATAGATTAGTATCATGGAGAAGATATATGGAGAAGAAAAAATGACTATGCCAAGAACAGCAGGAAATGATAACATCCCCTACTGTGTGAGAGAGTGGTCCAGAGAATCTCAGTCAAGTGGATCACTGACTGTCGTGGAAATTAAACTGACTGGACTAAGATGCTAACAAGAGCAAAGAAAAAGCTTTATTTTTACCCACTGCATGGGGCCAATACACTTGGCAAAAACGCCTTGTGTATGGGCCCTGAACATAATTTACGTATTCCTTTTATGCTTTTCCTAACACACGCTCAAGGACAAGGGCTGGGAAACATTCGACTTCTTATTTTCTCATCCCCTTGCCATGGACCTAACTGTCTTTATGTTTTCTCAGCTTTTTCTGCTGAATTCGATCGCTCGCCAGGCCAGTTTGAATGTTTAAAAAGCTGGGTGGTAGGCACAGTGTTGTCGCATGTTTATTCCCAAATAATTACTGGTCTGCTGCAAGGCATTACTGATAAATGGTGTCCATTTGTCACTACAAAGGCTTTCAGGTATGCCCCATCATGGAATTATTTCAGTTAGAAAAACCTAGGCTCTGGCATCCTGTTTTGACATGGATAACGCTTCCAACCATTTGGAAAACATATCAACAATAATCAGACAATATACGTTCCCGCCGCTTGGAGTTAGTTCAAAGAAATCCATCTGCAAATGCTCAAAGTGTCTACAGGATTGAGGGTTTGCTGCTTGTCTCATCTGTAATCCCCTCCCCACATTATTAGTAGCACAGATAACACATCTTTCATAATATTTCTGGGATTAATGAGTAAATCCCTGAGTGTATTAGTGTGCCGAAATACTGTAGTACATCCCCCTTTTTAACACATGGTCCGTACTGTGTGTTAGTTTGGCATAGAATGGAAATAATGATTGTTGTAGACAGGCTTTATCATTAGGGCCAAAACACACCTCTCCCCTTTCTGCACACTGGCCTTGTCTACTCACGGTTCTCCTCGAGCGTTGCCTGTGACTGTAACTCCCGTTCGTCTGCTGTTGGGGTGCAAATATTTGTCATACACATGACAAACTGATCACTTGGCGGCTGCTGAGTCTGCCGTCGCATTGCCTTAAGAAGTAGATTAGTTATTTTCTTTTGTCGGGTTCAAATTTACAAACAGAAATTGATTTGGGCAATAGGACCACTTCCTGGAGGTCAGAAATCAGGTCACGAGGTGTGATGGGCTTTCCGGTGGAGGTCAAGAAGACCCCGTGTTTCTAAAACATTCCAAAATCATGTATAACCCCGAATGCATATCTGCTGTCGGTGCAAATATTCACTGCCCTTCTCTCAGCCAATTTGCATGCCTCAGTCAAGGCAAATAATGAGAAAGGAATGATCCCACTTTGACTACCACGTGGGAAGGCATTACAGCATATCCAACACATTTCTGGCCTGCCTCCTTGCTCCTGAATGTTGACCCTTCCACAAAAACCTCCATATTCGGATTCTGACGTGGAGAATCCTGCACGTCTTGTCTAGGGCTGCAAATTTCATTTGTTACAGGAACACAATCATGTGGGTCTCCGTCTCCTTCTGTGGGTAAAAGTCGAGCAGGGTAAAGGACGTTACATCTCTTTATTGTAATGTCAGGCGTCTCCAAAAATACAGTAATGTGTCTGAGCTAAAGAGCGGCCGACATGTGCGCTATCTTTTGCTCGGAAAGCAGTAAGAATACTGCATGTGGGACCAGTAGGATTAACTCACCATAGCCGAATATGTCCCTGGACGCTACAACAGCCTTTTCAGCTGCGGCCACGGCTCGCAGGCATTGAGGCAATCCTGCCGCTACGGGGTCTAGTTTAGCTGGAAAATGAGCTGCTGGCCTCAATCGTTCCCTATAATCCTGCAAAAGCGCAGATGTCATGCAGCCACGCTTCTCATCTATCGTTTGTACAAAAGGCTTGTTTGGATTTTGAATCGCCAATGTAAGTGTAGTTTATGCTGCTATCAAGCAATCATCAACACACTGCAGAAGCGCTGACTCCAGGGTTAAAACAAAAGTCTCTAGACTCCTGCATAAAGCCTCATTGGAAATGGTGGGGGACTCACAGTAAACTTGACAAAGTCATGTGAAGGTATATGATTTCTCTTTGAATCAAAAAGCAAACCAGAATTAACTATCTGGGTGTACTGATACAAAAAAGAAGGCATTTGCTAAATCCACAGCAAAGAACCATTTACTGTCCGGTGGAATTTGATCTAATATAGTACAGGGGTTAGGAACATTGGAGGTGCGCGGAACAACAGAGTTATTGGTTGAAAAGGGGGATTCAAAGACAGGAGTAATTCCTGCTAAAGCCTCAGGTTTTAACGGGTATTCTGTTCTGCAGCGGTGCCATAAATCTCTCTCGTAGCACAACTGCTGATGCACCCATTGAGTTCAGATACCTTCCATTCAACTTTAATGGCGTTGACTCTCTGAACTGGCTTGATTTAATGACTGAAAATGCTGACGCTGTGTCTACCAGAAAAAGGAACTGGTGTAACTTCCACATATAACAGAGAGGTAGGCATCGACTTATAGGCATCATTGTTAGAATGAACATATTGTCCACATTTCGCAATCTCAGAGCTCAATATCGAGGTGGGATGTGTCTCAGTACCAATAAGGTTAGCCGAAGTGATTAGCATAATCGAGTCTTCATTGCCAAGCATAAAGGAAGGAGGCTTACCTGTACCTAGTGGGCTGCCCACCTCCACCTCAGCCTTCCCCTGTCAGTCACCCTGCTGTCCAGCCTCCAGGGACGATTGAGGCTGTCTGTGCGGGCACTGTCACACCCAGTGGTTCACTGATACGCAAATAAAGCACCCACCAGATCTACCTTTGCAGGCGCCTCTCCCGCGACCTCTTTCTCTTCTTCTTCCACAGCCTTCCCCTCTGTCTCTCTCCTTTCCTGCAGTATCTCCGTCCAACAGCTGGGTGACCATGTGCATCATAGTAAGCTGAACTTTATGTACTTGCTGTTCCTTCTTTCGTTTCCAACCATCCTTCTCCTGGGTAAGCAATTTTTCAGCATGTATCACATGTTGATCTATCAAATTCAGCTTTCCCGTGTCCCAGGTAATATATGTGTCTTTTACCTTTATCACTATTTCGTCCTTCATTCCATTGATGAAGTTGTTCCACAGGTGTGCTTCATATGGTGTGTGGTCTCAGTCTACTATTGGTGTTATGGACTTCAGCGAGGTGCGTAAGGTACTGGGACCTGTATCACCTTCTCATTGTTTACACATTGCAATTTTGGTCACGTCCATTTGCACTGAGAATGCCTTCCTACAGGCGCTGCAACACAAGCATTAATGTCTCCTTTTCTTTCACCTTGCGGGTCAGTTGATCTGCCATTGACGTTTATGGCTGGCCAGTTATACTTGATTTTGGTGACATCAGCACCCAGCTTTCATCCCAAGACAGGTCTCCTCGCATGCAATGTGGGATGGAACTCGGCACAGGACTTCGTCAATTCTTTGGTGAACTTATCAACTCCAATTTCGCGTGGGTCAGGCAAATGCCCAGAGGCATTTCCGAAATCTTTCATGGTCCATGGTCGGTGGACCAACACTGGGCACGCTTCTGGACCTGGAACTTCAACCATTGGTGCGTGCAGAACTACCTGGTAAGATGATCATACGCCAATACTCTCACTGTCTGACTCATCATTCGTCATGGGGTAATCGTTTTTTGCTTCAGTTGGTTGGGGGTATGGTATGCAATCAGTGATTCAGCAGATTCTGAAGCGGCTGTCGCTAAATTGGGATCTTCACCAGGCAGAGCTTGACCGGGGGCTTTTGGTCTGGGAGGGTAGCCGTCAATGTCAGGATCTGAAACAGATTAAGGCAGTGTTCAGCTTCATTAAGTTGTTTTCTGCACATGCCTGCATGTGCTGTACCGTCTGTATG
Organism: Chiloscyllium plagiosum; assembly: GCF_037043375.1. Taxonomy (NCBI): domain Eukaryota; kingdom Metazoa; phylum Chordata; class Chondrichthyes; order Orectolobiformes; family Hemiscylliidae; genus Chiloscyllium; species Chiloscyllium plagiosum. The sequence goes on along the minus strand of NW_028270185.1, from coordinate 38,709,655 downwards.
CGTATTTGTTATGATATTTACTTGAGATTTTCTTTCTCTGATATCGACCTCAGCCTTCCACATTTTATAAACGCTCCAATTTACAGGTTCTATTTTCCCCTTCCGTTTCTCCTACTCTCTCTCCTCCAACCGTGACCTCAGTACTTCCAACTGCCTTTTACGAAACCCACATTCCTTGATCCACAATTCTAACTACTTTACAAACTCTGGGCCATAATTATTTAACATATACTTGCATTATTGGTGGGCCATTCCAAGTCCTCGGTTAACCCTCTTTTTGTTTGGTCTTGCTGAAGCTTATTTGCAGCGTTATTAGAAAGGTGTTCAGCTCTTCACGTTACCGTTATTTTTTAACATTTGACTTGCTTTTACCTCTGGCGGTCTCCTCTCGCATTAGGCGTGTCCGCCACAATCCCTTTTTTTGTAAACCAAGGAATCACGTACCCGGTATGTCTTTGGCGAGTCAAACTCAGCCAGTGTTGGTCCCAAGTCTAACACCACCTTAAACCTGCTGTCTCTTAACCACTCTACAGATGGCAATCCTTTCCCTTGGGTTTTGCTCGAATACCGTGCGAGAGTTTACTGAAACCTCTTCCTGATTCATTTATTCTCTTAGAATGAGTCTCTACATAGGATTACTAAAGCGACGGCTCTTACCCCCACCCTACTCGATTCGAACCCCCAGCTCTGGCGCAATCCACAGATTTGCAGTCCTCTCAAGCAAAGGGGCCACTTCAGTGCTCGAGATGGTGTGAAGGACCTTGAAGGCGCTGCCGCCTGCGCCTCCTGGGAATCTTCACAATCTTACCTAAACGCGGGATCCTGGATGAGCCCCCACGTTTACTGTCATGAAATTGAACTGACTGGACTCAGATGCTAGCAAGAGCAAATAAAAAAGCTTTATTTTTAACCACTGCAGGGAACCAATACACTTGGCAAAAAAAACGCCTTGGGTTCGGACCCTGAACAAATTTCATATATTCCTGTTATGCTATTCTTATCACACGCTTAAGGACAAGGGCTGTGAAATATTCGAGTTCTCATTTTCTCATTCCTTTGCCGTGGAAATACTGTCGTTATCTTTTTTTTTGCTTTTTTGCTGAATTCGACTGCTCGCCAGACCAGGTTGAATGCTTAAAATGTTCAGCAAAGACAAGCTGTCTCCTCGAGTGCAGAATTCAGCAAAATATTAGCAAAGTTCAGAAAAGTTTCAAATTTTTCATAGCATTCTCTTTCAGGTTTCACAGAAAATGTTAATTTTGTTAATTTTCCATTACACTGACAGAGGGGAAATCAGGATCTCAGTTGTGGATCAAATAATGATTGATAAATATTGCGCACCATTTCCATAGTTATGTTATCCACATTTCAATTTATATAGCTCCATATCAGGAGTGCATTTTAACAACCTATCCCTTTGTAGTTTGCATATTTTGGCCTGTACAGAAAATCATTTTGTCTCTGAATTTTGTCTTGCATAAATGCATTTCATTAATATTGTCACTGTTAATACTTCATTGTAGATGTATTCTTGAATCTGTTCTTCATATGAGTTATAAACAGTAACGTTCGAATGCTATTGATTGGGGAACATCATTGTTCCTCTGCCAGGACTGAACAGCCGTGTCCCCGAATCCTCTCCATCTTCTCTCTTTTCCCCACAATATAAATGAAGTTCAGTAAGTGATACATCGTCATAGTTTCTTTACATCGATAACATCAAAAACATGACCCACACCAACCGTCTCCGGTTCGGGAATAACAATCTGAATATTGCAATGACTGATCTGCAGTTACAGGATTTGTTTCTCCATTTATGAGCAGAGAAGCATGTTTATGTTCTGTTAAACCTCTGGCATCATTTCCATATCCAAGACTAAATGATTACACACAATCAATCTTCCATCTTCAACATTCCTCCCTTCAGTCACACTCACATATCACACCCAGAATGCACGAATGTTCAAAGTTATTTTGAATTTTAATGAAATAGTATTGAATTGAAAGGGATGAACTGAGCTGTTTATTCAGCGTTTATGATTATGTCAGTCTCCATGGATCTTTTGCGTCCCTAGAGAGTTTCCCTCTTCTATGAATAAGGAATGCTTTCAGTGTTTTATCCCATCGTATGAGCGTGAGGATCACCTACACTAGTAACAGGGAACTGCTGCTTCTGGGAGAGATCAAAAACTGATGGCATTAGACTAGAATGTTCCAACACTGGATCAGAATCTGTGAACATTAGACTGAAAATTTCCAACAAAGCACAGAGGTTTATCCGATGGTCTTTTCTGGCTTTCTCAGCCTTGGATATCTTTAGCATCGCGGATTGAAGATGTACTGATCGTTATTCAAGCTAGTTACTATCCTATCCTTGCTATAGTTGGTGTTTCTGGTAAGTCACTCGAGCGGTCGAGTGAAACGGTCTGAACTGAATTGATGTTCATGATATGTAAATTTTGGAAAGGTGCTAGTCAACGTTTTCATTTCCAATAAAAGATTCAATTCATAGAAATTATAACTAGCAAATTACTCAATACAAATTTCTCACCAATATGTGAGGAAGAAACAGACTGTTCTCAATTTCCTTGATTGATTTTCTCCTGCACAGTTTCCATCTCCATACCCTCCGCACTCACTAGTCATTTCCAGTACCACCATTATGACGTCCAATCTACTTATCAGTCTCAGTGCAACTCCAAAATAAACCATATTCTGTGCAGTTGTTCATTCTGGCCCGCTGTGGATGCTGGGCAAAAACCCTGCGATTGAAAGGAACAGAATAATTCGAATCCAATTGAATAGCAAAGCTGAGTAAACAGGTTGAATGGCATCCATCTGCTCTGACATTTTCTAATCTTCTGTTTATCCTCATTCTTCTGCAAACAGATGGTCAATATGTATGCCTTGTCAAACAGGTTTGGTGGCGGGGATAGATATCAGATCCAGTGGTCATTGGACTGATTCAGTGGTCTCACGTTCCTGATGTCACACTTACGTTTTTTATTATGAAGCTTTTCCACTTTAAAGAAAATGCCTTGTTGGAGTTGGGTTGAAAGGATATTTGAATTTTGGAGACATTTGGAGACAAGAGGACATAAATTTAAGGTGAAGGGTGTAAGGTATAGGGGGCATGTCAGAGGTAGGCTCTTTACCCAGAGAGTGGTGGGGGCATGGAATGCGCTGCCTGTGGGAATGGCAGAGTCAGAATCATTGGTGACCTTTAAGTGGCAATTGGATAGGTACATGGATGGGTGCTTAAGCTAGGACAAATGTTCTGCACAACATCGTGGGCTGAAGGGCCTGTTCTGTGCTGTATTGTTCTGTTCTCTATGTTCTACATTAGAATATGTCACGTGTGAGTGAGATTAGAAATAGGAAGATAGCACAATTAACTACACTGCCTAAGAGCTGATAGGGGAGGCAGCACTTCTGATATGTGGATCATTAGGATTCTCGGGTCGATAGGATATGCACAAGAAGGACGAGATGGACCAGTCAGCAATTTCCAATATGTGGATCATTGTGATTCCCGGATCAGTAGGACCTAAACAAGAAGGAAAGGACAGATCCGAACTGGCAGCAATCTCTTGGCAGGCAGGATTGTCATTGTCCCTTAGGATGGTTTAAACTAGTGTGTGGCGGCGGTGGATATGGGTGGGGGGCTGGGGGCGGGGGGGGAGGCGTGTGGTGAACCACAGCAGTAGCTCCACATTTACAGTGACTGAGGAGGAGTTGTAGATTAATACCAGTGCAGCGAAGACCAACTGCAAGCAGGCAGAGTGTACTGAACACAGTGGACCTGGCAGTCTGAAGAGTGCTAATTTTAATGTGAGGAGTCTGTTTGTTTGAGGAGATATTTCGAGGTCGCTGCATGTCAGAACACAGGAAGAGATAATGGTTCATGTGCGATGTGTCCTTCAGTGGATCAACTTGACTCTCCAGGCACCTAAAGTGTTTATTGTGGGTCAGAGAAATTCAGAATTAATACAGCACAGAAGGAGGCCAATCAGTCCGTCATGCGTCCACCAGCTCTCCAACTTGACCACTTGAAAATAAAGAGAATGATCGGAGATAGGCTGAGAGTGAGAGAGAGGAATAAACAGAGTGAAAGAAAGTGAAGTGAGATAAATAGAGTGGCGAGAAAATGGAACAACAGAATGAGTGAGAGCAACGGATGTCAGACGAGTGTGAAGTTATCAGGAGGCAGCATGAGGATAAATGCACAGAAATTAAATTTAGAAGCTCCCAGAGACTGCAAACGCTTTGTCTGGTGCCATACCCCGTGGTACTGGCTGTCATCCCAGATCATTTATCGCCAATGACATCACAGAGCTGAGTTACTGAAAGCTAATCAGAATCCAATAGACCAATAGATTGGCCCCAGAGAGAAAGTGGATTAATTTAAATATTCAGGGCCAACTTCAACTTGTAACCCCTCCAGAGGGGTGCTGTTGGGAACGTCTGGAGAGGAACAAACGGAGGGCTTGGAGGCCCTGGTCATGGCGGATGGAGGTGTAGAGGGATTATATATCCATGGTGAAGATGAGGCGTTGGGGGCCGGGCAAACGGAAGTCTTGGAGGACGTGGAGGGCGTGGGTGGTGTCTCGAACGCCAGACGTTCCCAACAGCACCCCTCCACCGACACTCTTATTCGTATGGCCGAACTGGTCCTCACCCTTAACAATTTCTCCTTTGTATCCTCCCACTTCCTCCCGACCAAAGAGGTAGCCATGGGCACACGTATGGACCCCAGCTATGCCTGTCTCTTTGTTGGCTACGTAGAGCAGCTGATCTTCCGTACTTACACCGGCACCACTCCCCACCTCTTCCTCCGCTACATTGATGACTGCATTGGCGCCACCTCGTGCTCCCGCGAGGAGGTTGAGCAATTCATCAACTTCACCAACACATTCCACCCTGACCTTAAATTTACCTGGACCATTTCTGGCACCTCCCTCCCCTTCCTGGACTTCTCCATCTCCATCAGTGACGACCGACTTGACACTGACATTTTCTACAAACCCACCGACTCCCACAGCTACCTGGATTACACCTCTTCCCACCCAACCTCTTGCAAAAATGCCATTCCGTATTCCCAATTCCTCCGCCTCCGCCGTATCTGCTCCCAGGAGGACCAGTTCCATCACAGAACACACCAGATGGCCTACTTCTTTAGAGACAGCAATTTCCCTTCCCACGTGGTTAAGATGCCCTCCAACGCATTTCGTCCACATCCCGCACCTCCGCCCTCAGACCCAACCCCTCCAACTGCAACAAGGACAGAACGACCCTGGTGCTCACCTTCCACCCTACCAACCTTCGCATAAACCAAATCATCCGCCGACATTTCTGCCACCTCAAAACAGACCCCACCACCAGGAATATATTTTCCTCCCCACCCCTCTCCGCCTTCCACAAAGACCGTTCCCTCCGTGACTACCTGGTCAGGTCCACGCCCCCATATGACCCACCTTCCCATCCTGGCACTTTCCCCTGCCACCGCAGGAACTATAAAACCTGTGCCCATACCTCCTCCCTCACCTCCATCCAAGGCCCTAAAGGAGCCTTCCACATCCATCAAAGTTTTACCTGCACATCCAATCATATCATTTATTGTATCCGTTGCTCCCGATGCGGTCTCCTCTACATTGGGGAGACTGGACGCGTGCTAGCAGAGCGCTTTAGGGAACATCTCCGAGACACCCGCACCAATCAAGCAAACCGCCCCGTGGCTCAACATTTCAACTCCCCCTCCCAGTCTGCCGAGGATATGGAGGTTCTGGACCTCCTTCACCGCCGCGCCCTCACCACCAGACGCATGGAGGAAGAACGCCTCATCTTCCGCCTCGGAACACTTCAACCCCAGGGCATCAATGTGGATTTCAACAGCTTCCTCATTTCACCTTCCCCCACCTCATCCTCGTTTCTAGCCTCCAGCAACATGATCTCCTTGACTTGTCAGGACTTGTGCGACCTGCCCAGTTCCTTTTCCACCTATCCACTCCACCCTCTCCTCCCTGACCTATCACCTTCATCTCCTCCCCCACTGACCTATTGTACTCTATGCTACTCTATCCCCACCCCTACCCTCCTCTAGCTTATCTCTCCACGCTTCAGGCTCTCTGCCTTTATTCCTGATGAGGGGCTTTTGCCCGAAACGTCGATTTCGAACCTTTTTGGATGCTGCCTGAATTGCTGTGCTCTTCCAGCACCACTGATCCAGAATCTGGTTTCCAGCATCTGCAGTCATTGTTTTTACCTGGTCAATATGTATGTCTTGTCAAATACGCTTGGTGGCGGGGATTGATATCAGAACCTCTGGTGATTGGACTGATTCAGTGGTCTCACTTTCCTGACATCACACTTTTTTTTATTATCAAGTGTATCCACTTTAAAGAAAATGTATGGAGTTGTGCTGAAAGGATATTTGAGTTTTGGAGACATTAGAATATGTCACATGTGAGTGACATTAGAAATAGGAAGATAGCACAATTAACTACACTGCCAAAGAGCTGGTAGGAGAGGCAGCACTTCTGATATGTGGATTATTGGGATTCCTGGGTCGATAGGATATAAACAAGCAGGACGGGTTGAACCTGTTCTGGCAGCAATCTCCAATATGTGAATCATTGGGATTCCCGGATGGTTAGGACCGACTCAAGAAAGACAGGACAGACCTGAACTGGCAGCAATCTCTTGGCAGTCAGGTTTGTCATTGTCCGTTAGGAGGGTTTAAACTAGTGTGTGGCGGCGGTGGGTGGGGGTGGGGGTTGGGGGGCGGGGTAAGGGGTGTGGGGAACGACAGCAGTCGGTCCACAGGAACAGTTACTGAGGAGAAGTTGTAGATTAATATCGGTACAACTAAGACCAACTGCAAGCAGAGGTACTGAACACAGTGCACCTTGCAGTCTGAAGTGTGCTGATGTTAATGTGAGGACTCTGTTTGGACAGATATTTCGAGATTCCTGCATGTCAAAAAACAGGAAGAGATAACGGTGAATTGTGCGATGTGTCCTTCAGTGGATCAGCTTGTCGCTCCAGGCAGCTCAAGTGTTTATTTTGGGTCAGTGAAATTCAGAATTAATACATCACAGAGGAGGCCAATCAGCCCACCATGCGTCCACTAGCTCTCCAACTTGACCACTTGAAAATAAAGAGAATGATCGGTGATAGTCTGAGAGGGAGAGAGAGGAATAATCAGAGAAAAAGAAAGTGAAGTGAAATAAACAGAGTGGCGAGAAAATGGAACAACAGAATGAGTGAGAGCAACGGATGTCAGACGAGTGTGAAGTAATCAGAAGGCCGCATGAGGAGAAATACACAGAATTTCATTTCCAAACTCCCAGAGACTGCAAGCGCTTTGTCTGTTGCCATACCCTGTGGTACTGGCTGTCATCCCAGATCATTTACCGCCAATGACATCACGGAGCTGAGTTGCTGACAGCCAATCAGAATCCAATAGACAAATAGATTGGCTCCAGAGAGAAGGTGGATTAATTTAAATCAACTTGTAACCCCTCTCGACAGTGTGTGACAGACAGGCCGAGAGAACCTCAGTGATGGGGATTACTGACAGACGGGAAACCAGGATCTCAGCTGCGGGTCAAATAATGATTAACAAAGTTTGCACATCACTTCCATGGTTTTGTAATTCACATTTAAATTTACATAGCACCACATAGTAAGTGTATTTTAACCACCTTGTCTCTTTGTAATTTTCATATTTTGGTATGTACACAAAAGTTTATTTTGCCTCTGTGTTTTGTGTTGAATAAATCAATTTTATTACGGAGAAAGAAAAGACCTGTTCCGATGGGACAGTCATCATCTGAACCGTGCTGGGACCAGAGTCCGAGTGAATCCTAACTAGGACTGTAGAACATATATTTCAACTGTTTAGGAGTGTGTGTGTGCGGGGTGGGGCTTCAGTTACAGGATTTAATTAGAAAAGCCGAATTAAAAGAGGAGGTAAAAGTACAGACCTCAGGAGAAATTATTAAAATCTCCAGCACAGACACAAATAGGATAGAACATCTGGAAATGTTTAACAATCAAACTTGAAGCAAACTGGTCAAATGAATAGCATGACAGGAGGTACAGTTAATACAGGACTGACCACATTATATCTGAATGCATGCTGTACAAGGAATAAGGTAAATCAGCTTGTGGCACAGATTGAAATCGGCAGGTATGAGGTGATGGGCATCTCGGAGAAATGGCTGCAAGGGAATCAGGATATTTAAGGACATTATTCCTATTGATAAGAGAGGCAAGTGTGCAGAGGTAGTGAATATGCATTATTAGTAAGAAATGAAATTAAATCAATAGTTAGAAAGGAAGTAAGGTCAGATAGTCCAGAATCTGTGTGTGTGGACTGAAGAACCACAAAGGTAAGACAACCACAGTTGGAGTCTTGTACAGGGCTCCAAAACATAGTCAGGACCTGGGGCAGAAGATACACCAGGAGATAGAAAAGATGTGTAGGAAAGGCAAAATACAGTGATCGTGGGTGTCTTCGATATGAGGGCAGATTGGGAAAATCAGGTTAGTAGTGGATCGCAAGAAAAGAAATTACAGGAATGTCTATGCGATGTCTTTTATTTGCAGAAGCTTGTGGTAGAGCCCATTCGGGACAGATGATACTCGATCTAATGACGCAGGCTAGATAAGGAAGCTTAAAGTGAAGGGAAACTTCGGAAGCAGTGATCAGAACATGGTTGAATGTATTCTGCAATTTGAGAGAGAGAAGATATAATCAGAGGTAAGAGTATTTCAGCTGAATAAAGGCAACTACAGAGGCATAAGGGAGAAGCTATATAGGATTGACTGGGAGCGGGGTCCAGCAAGAAAGGCAGGAGTGCAGCAATGGCAGGAGATTCCAAGATTAATTCAGGAGACACTGCAGAGATTCATGCTGAGGAATTGAGGCATGGTGCAGGGTGGAAGAGGCAACTAGGACTGACGAGGGAAGTCAGGGATTGTATCGAAGCAAAAGGAGAAGCATATAATGTGGTGAAGGGCAGTGGGAAACTAGAGAATTGGGAAACTTACAAAGATCAACAGAAGGTAAGAAAAAAAAGGAAGGAGAATATTAAATGTAGGGGTAACCTAACCAGTAATATAAAGGAGACTGTAAGAGGTTCATTAGATAGATAAAGTGCAAAAGAGAGGTAAAAGTGAATATGGGCCACTGGAAAATGATGTTGGAGAGACAGTAGTGGGAAACAAAGAAACTAATGAAGAACTTCGCATGGTGGAAGACATGAGTAATTTCCCAAAAAATGAACAGAGTGAGAGGGCAGAGCTGAGTATGGTGGCCATCATCAAGAAGAACATGTTAGAATACTGAATGGCCTGAATGTGGATAAATAATCTGGACCAGGTGGACTACACCCCAGCATTGTCAGAGTGATTGCTGAAGAGGTAGTGCAAGCGTAACTAGTAAACTTTCAGGAATGACTAAAATCAGGAAAGGGCCAAACGGCTGGAAAATGTCTAACTTGACACTCCGTTTAATAAGGGAGTTCGGCAGAAGATGGACAATTACAGACTGATTAGCCTAACCTTGGTTGTGGGTAACGTCCTGAAATCCATCTGGAGGATGGGACTTCTGAATACCTGGAGGTCTTTGGTAAAGTAGGACAGCGTCAGCATGGTTTCTTCAAGGGGACATCTGGCCTGACAAACCTGCTAGAATACATTGAGGGAATAGCGAGCAGATTAGACCAAGGAGAACCAATAGATGTTATCCAATTGTTCCTCAAGAATCCTTTGACAACGTGGCACATAGAAGGCTACTGAGAAGGATAAGGTCCCATGGTGTTAGGGACAAGCTGCTAGCATGGATAGAAGAATGGTTGTCTGACAGAAAACAGAGAGCAGGGATAAAAGGGTCCTTCTCAGGATGGCAGGCAGGGACAAGTGGTGTTCCACAAGACTCAGTGATGGGACCACAACTATACATTTTGTGCATTAATGATTTGCATAAAGAAACTGGGGGGATTCTAACTAAATTTTCAAACAGTGCAAAACTAGATAGAGGGACAGGTAGCATTGAAGAGGTGGTTCGGCTGCAGGAGGGTGCTCTAGCGCATCTCCTCAACTTCCCATACCCCCGCCCCTTGCACTCCACCCTTCCAACTACAGCAAGGATAGAACTCTTCTGTTGCTCGCCTTCCATCAACCTCAGGATACAACGCATCATCCTCCGACATTTCCGCCACTAAGGGTCAGACTTCACCACCTGAGTTTTACTTCCCTCCCGACCCCTATCAGCAGTCTGTAGAGACCATTCGCTTCACAACTCCCTCGTGAGGTTCATGACACCCCCACCCCCACCAAGCCACCTTCCACTCTTGACACCTTCTTTGTCATTACAAGAGGTATGAAACCTGTGTCAACACCTCCCTCTTCACATTCAACCAAGGCCCCAAATGATATTTCTACATCAGGCAAAGAACATCCTATGCATCCAAACACTTCACCTAATCTGTCCATTGCTTCTGGTCTCCTCTGCGTTGGAGAGACAGGACATCAACTTGCAGAACGGTTCAGGGAACACTCTCAGACGCACATACCCAACAACCCTACTTCCCTGTGCTTGAATACTTCAACTCTCCCTCCCACTGCACCAAGGACATCCAAGTTGTTGGCCTCCTCCACTGCCAACTTCTAGCCAACAGTCGTCTGGAGGAAAATTTCATCATCTTCCACCTTAGAAACCTCTAAAAATACGGTATCAAGGGCAATTTCACCAGTTTCCTCATTTCCCTTCCCACCACCTTATCCCAGAACTAACCCTCCAACCCAGCACCACCCTATTTAACTGAACTACCCGTCCATCTTACTTCCAATCTATCCACTCCATCTTTCACTGTGACCTATCACTATCACCACCCACCTTCATCTAGGTATCGCCTTCCAAGCTAACGTCCTCCCAGCCTCAGCCCCTCTCATTTATCTCTCAGCCCCATTTCACCCACCTCACTCATTCCTGATGAAGACTTTATGCCTGAAACATCGAATCTCCTGCTCCTCGGATGCTACCTGACTGGCTGTGCATTTGTAGCACCACACGTTTTGCCTCTGATCTCCAGCACCTGCGGTCTTCACTTTCTCCTGATGAAGGATTTTCACAGGTTGGGGGAGTGCGCAAAGAAGTGGCAGGTGGACTATAACATGGGAAAGTGGACGAATACAGGCATTGAATATTTACCAAATAGCGAGCAAGTTCAGAAGTCTTGAAGTACAACAAAACCAGGGAGTTCTAGTCCAGGAGTCTCGAAAGGTAAACTTGCATGTTGTCAGTAGTTTGAGACAAATACAATTATGGGATTTATTTCAAGAGGGCTTGAATATAAATGCAGGGTTGTACTTCTGAAGCGCTATAAGGCTTTGGTCAGGACACATTTACTTGATTGTGCACAGTTTTGGGTCCCATATCTCAGGAAGGATGTACTGGACCTGGTACCTTTTCAAGGAGATTTAAGAGAATAGTCCCAGGAATGAAAAGCTTAACATATGAAGAACATCTGAGGGCTCTGGGTCTATATTTAATATAATTCAGAAAGAAGTCGAATTGAAATTTACAGAATACTGAATGACCTGTACAGAGTTCATATTGGAAATTAATTTTCAATGGTAGAAGAGATTAGGTCCCGAGGCGACATCGTAAAGAGGAGACCTTTTAGAACAAAGGTAAGGAAGGACCTCTTCAGCCAGAGAGTGGTGAGTCTAAGGAATTCACTGCTACAGAAGACTGTCGAGGCAAGGTCATGGAGTATATTTAAGAGTGAGACAGATAGGTCCTTGAATGCAAAGTGAATCAAGGGTTACAGATAGAAAGCGGGAGAATGACGATGAAAAGTTCATCATTGTATGGTGGAGCAGGCTCAATGCGCTGAATGGCCAAATTTCTGCTCCAATGTCTTCTGATTGCTTAGTTAATATTGGCTCTCCTCATTCCTCATTGGAGATATACCCTGGAATTTGATCTTCATATGGTTTATAAAGAGTAACATTCCAATACAGATGACTGGGAAATATCATGTTCCATTCCTCCAGTCTCAGCAGCTATGTCCACAGTATCATACTGCAATTGAAATCCAGCGAATGCTACTTAATCACAGTTGATTGACATTGACAACATTAACAGCAAGACCCTCGCTGGACCTCTCTGATCCTCGAATAACCATCTGAATTGTGTGACACATCATATTCTCTGTTAACATATCCATGCCATTTGTCTGCTATAACTCATGTTGTTCTACGCACATTTTCCTGTCTAATTATGGACTAGAAAAGTTCTCTCCATATTTTACTTGCAATATAATCACTGATCAGTAGTTACAGACTTTATGTTTCCATTTATAAACGGAGAAACGTGTTTATATTCTGACAATCCTTTGACATTACTCCCATATCCAAGGGAGATTGAATGATTACATACAATCAAGCTTCCATCTCCAATATTCCTTCCTTTAGTCACCCCCATATATCTCATCCCAAATGTGCAAATTTTAAACGTTGTTTTGATTTTTAATAAAATCAATATTGAAATGAAAGAGGTTAACTGGAGCTATTTGTTCAGTGACTGTGATTAATGTCAATCTCTGTGGATCCTAATTATCCCAGTGGAGAGTTTCCATCATTGACTGATAAATGGGCTCTGTCAATGTGTTATCCCATAGTATGAGAAGGAGTATCACTGACAACACTAACAGGGATCAGCAGCTCGAGAGAGAGGGGGTGAAGAGATCAGAATGTGCGAACATTAGACTGGAACGTTACAATAATGGTTCAAAATCTAAGGACCTAGGATTGGATTGTTCCACAATGGATCAGAATCAGTGAACATTAGACTGGAATGGTACAACAATGTATCAGGAGCTGAGAACTTTAGACTGGAATGTTCTAACAATGGATCAGAAACTGAGAACTAAAGACCGCAATGTTCCAACAATGGACAGTTTATACTCGGGTCTTTACTGGCTTTCCCAGCCTTGGATATCATTAACATTGCGGATCCTGGATGTCCTTTGGATTATTCAAGGTGGTTACTATCCCATCCTGGCCATCGTTGGTGTTCCTGCTAAGTCATTATATTTGTCTACTAAACCGGGTTGATCTGAATTTCTGCTTATGATATGTAAATTTTAGTAAGTGGAAGTCAATGTCTTCAGTTCCAAACAAAAGTTCATTTCCTTATAAATTATAACTAACAAAGTACTATTTATAAATTACTCACTGATATGCGAGATGGAACCAGACTGTTCTGAAGCTCCATAATTCATTTTGTCCTTCACAGATATACATCTCCATGTCCTCCCCCCCCCCCACCACCCCCACCAATCGTGTCCAATACCACCATCATGATATGGTCCCCAGTCTCAGTGCAACTTCTGAATAAACCATGATTTGTGACTTTGTACAATTCGGATGCAACATTTTAAGTTCGGTCTAACCACATGTCCATCACTAAATAATTGCTCTTGAGGATGTTTAACTTGTTCTCTGCACATAGGGGAAGACAGTTTATGATTGTCCAGCCATTGACTCATAATTTAGAAACAAGAATATCTCATGAAGGAAATTGGTGGAATTCAAAAGCAACCATTATCATTTGCTCTAAAAACTCATCTGCTTGCCTCACGTCCTTTGGTGAAGTCAATGTGTCATGCTTCCCTCGTCAGATTTCCGTGTAACGTCTGTGATGAACATGTGGGTGTACTGTACCTTTAAGAGAATTAAAAGCCAGCAATAACTACCTGACAGCACCAAGTGCTCTGAAAACTAGATATAATGTAACCTTTGGTTGAAAAACTTGATTAGCTCATTGTCTCGAGCCAAAAAATAAATTCAGCAGAACACTTTAAATTATACTCCAAAATACCCACCGTGCCGCTCCTGCAGAGATGTCCCGAAACTGAGAGGACTATTGGCCGCTGACTATGGACCCAGTTACTCACCAGGCCTTGGTCACTGAGTTCACCAAGTTATTGAAATGATTGAAGCCATGATTGAAGAACAGCCATGGCTAGAGCCGCTCTCAGCAGAGCTCCAAAAACATGAACAGCAACTTGACAGCCTTGGAAACAGAACAGAAGATGTCAAGCGCCGAGCTGCAGTGGCAGAGACCGCGATCAATTCTTCTCATTTGATTAATTTGAAAACCAGGTCCATACCTTAACTGAGCTTGACGACGACCTCGAGAACAGGGGTACGATGAAGAATGTTCACATCGTCGGTTTGCTGGACCGGACGGAAGGTGGTCAGCGGCTGAGTTTATTGAGAACTAGCTGCAGCGATTCCTTCACTTCAAAACTGAAAAGGGACAGGTGAAGACTGAAACAGTTCATCGGGTTATGGTGCGGAGGTCAGACTCAGACCAGTGCCTTCGCCCTATCCTTGTGAGGTTACATAGTTATGGGGATAAACAAAGACTGATGGAATTTCCGGAACACAGGGGACAGATCCGATTGCTTTTATTCACGAGGGCTCCAGTATTATGTTCTTTCAGGACTTTTCAACGGTGGTGACTCAGGAAAGAAAATGTTTTGATGACATCAAGAGAAGAGTAAGGGAACTCGGGATTTAGTATTCCTTACGGTACCCAGCGGTGTTCCGTATTGTTTTCAATGGATCCATACACTCGTATGACACTCCAGAGAAAGTGAACAATTTGTGAATTTTTAAAGTAAGATGGATGTTTAGATAATCATGTTTCTCTCTTAAAGAAATCTTCTAGGAATTTTCTGGTATTAACCAGTGTTAAATTGTCGTCGGGGTGGTAGAGTAGTCACTTTTAACTTCCTCATTAGTATTACAACGATTTTTCTCTTTCCTTGTTTGTATCTGCGGTGCGGCTCAAGCTGGAGCGGATTACAAAGTACTTGTGATGAATAAATACCGACCAAAGGGCAGTTGAAGGTCGATTTTTGTTTTTAATTGCCCTGGATGTCATATTGGTAGCAGGCAGAAGATAAAGCTTTGTGATATGGAACCGTCCCCACTGGGCGGGTGTGGGGTAAATTTCCAATCGAATGTCATTGGCACTTTGGATCTTGTTTCATTTTCTGTTTTTTTTTGTGAGTTTAGTTTTGGAAAGTTTTGAGCGCTTGTTAGTTGCAGTAGTCTTAGTTTGTGTTGTTTCTAAGCTCTATGAGTCTTTTTTCATTCATGATCAGTGATGTGTAATTCGAGTTCTTCCTCTCTAGAGCTCAAATATTGCTACAGTGTGTGATGGATAATGATGTGCTTAAATGGTGTACCTGGACCAATAAGCGGAGCCATCGTCCAGTCAAGAGGAAAAATGTACTTTCTAGTCTTAGAAAGTGAGGGTGGATGTTGTCCTATTGCAGGAGATGCACCTTGATGCGAAGGAACATTTGACATTTCAGCAGGGCGGGTTTGGTCGGGGTTATTTCTCGTCTTTTAATAGTAGGAGTCGGGGAGAGCCATACTGGATAGGAAGAATCTTCCAGTTAAATTGCTAAATTATATTTGACACTCACAGGAGAATGATAATCCTGAAATCCTTGAACAATGGGAAAAAATACAGTATTTTGAATGTTTACTGTCTCCCGGTGCACCCTCTTAAAACCGTGGTAGATGCATTTTCCAAATTAAGTTATCATGCCTCGTGCCACATTATTATAGACGCTTTCAACTGCCTTACGTACCCCAGTGTGGACAGAATGTCCAAAGGTCCCCCAATACCCTCGTTATAATGTAACCAATTGGTGGATTTGTGTGCAGAACTAGAGCTGGTGGATGTCTGGAGGCAGATCTACCTCAAAAGGAGGGATTTTATTTTCTTCTTTAACCTGCAGAAATGTCACACGAGGGTTGATATCTTCCCCATCCCTGCAGCAATCTTAGATTTGGTGGCATCCTGCACAATTGGGAATATTACCATTTCTGACCATGAAGAAGTATACTTATTGATTAAGAATAAAGAGCAATATAACAGATTCGAGACACTGGTGAATCTATCGCTTTATTCTTAAGGCTAGTTAGTTCATTGAGTATTTCTGCAATGTATTCAGATCTATCTTAGCCATTAATTCAGATTCAACCAGGAGCCATCCATTCTATGGGAAATTGCTAAGGCTTATGCCTAAGGAATAATTATTCCTTAGGATGCAGCAGAAGGGGGAGCAGGAACGTTGGCTTAAGGCACAGCTGAGGGCAGCCGAGAGGGCATACTGTGATAGTCCCTCAGTGGCTACGCTGCAGAGGATCACAACGCTTCGGTCTACGGTGAATTCCACGCTCACATAGACAGCCAAGAAGGAGCTTACTTTTGCAAAACAAAGGCTGTTTGAACATGGTGATAAGCCAAGGCAGGTATTTTGCCTATCTTGCCAGGAAAACGAGCGCCCCTCTCAAGCCATTACCTGACTTAGGGAAGGTACTGGGATCCTTACCTTTGATTCCAAAAAGATTAATGCAGCCTGTCCGAGATTTTTCTCCAAATTATTTCAGACTGAACATTGTGAGGATAAATGTATTAAGATCGAGTCATTTTTCAAGAACCTGGGTCTTCCAGGAGTAACCCCTGATTAAGTGTTTTGCCTTAATGCACCATTGTCAGCGCAGGAGGGTGTGAAGCAGCTTTAGAATGTAAAGGCACACGGTCCTGACGGATTTCCGAGTGAATTTTTAAAATAATTTATAAACCTATTGTCAGGGCTGATGTTCTGTCACTCATACAGTCAGGATCCCTCCCTCGATCCTTAGGAGAGGCTCATATCTCTCTGATGATGAAGAAAGTAATACCCTGGAGGATTGTGCTTCTTACACGCCAATCTCACTTTTAAATGTTGGTTTGAAAATCCTGTCTGAGACCCGTGCATTAAGGCTGGAAACTTTGCTGCCTTCCGTTGCCAAAGAGGACAACAGGCTTTATAAAGGGCCGCAGATCTTCCTACAATGTTAAGAATTTAATCAATATGATCCAAGAGTCTCAAAAACAATCTGCCCAGGGATTATTGATCACTTGAGATGAGGGAAGGCATATTATTGGGTTGAGTGGCTGGATCTCTTCTGTACATTAGAACGGTTTGGTCGACGCAAAGTTTTTATCAAGTGACTGAGGGTCATTTACTGTGATTCTCTGACTGCAGTTCTCACTAATGGTGTGCCAACCAGTAATATTAATATTTCTCCAGGCAGCTGACAAGGTTGACATCTTTCATCATTGTAGTTTACGTTGGTGATTGAGCTACTGGCCGCCATCCGTAAGGATGTCAACATATCTGCGCCAGAAGTAGGACAGATGTTATGTAAGATTACTGTGGGGATATAGGTAAAGTAGTGTTATTTCTGCAATTATAATTACTTATGCAAGGTAAATGAACTCAAACCAGTGTGTATTTTTTTCAGTCAAGAGCTGAGTCAACTAGAATGCAAACTATGTGGAGGAAATGCATAATTGTTTTTGTATTAGCTAAAATTGCATGCAAGACTGAAACGTGACTGCAAAACAATGGTAGATGTTACAGACAAATATATAATGTGCTGTGAGGATGTGGGTTAACTACTTGCACAAGCAGTGATTAAAAGCTTCTGTTTCCCACTTTTACAGAAACACAGGAACAAACCCCAATTAAAAGGTCATAAGGATCAGTATGGTTGGGGAAAGCACAGATGGAGGGAGTAGATAATGGTGAAGAAAGGATATACCTAACAATGGGCCACAGCGGGATGTGGTCAAACGGCCTTGTGCGGCCAGAAATAAGCATTTTGTCACAGACAAGGCCCGATAAGGCAAGAGATAAACAGGAGTAATGGGTGCCGGTCTTAGAGAAGTGGAAGATGTAAACGGGGAGGAGCAATGGGATAAAAAAGGAACCAAATTACATAAATATCGTGTATTCATTGAATTCAGTGTGTGTGTGTGTGTGTCACCGCCTTGTGGACAGTGGACATCGCACTCTCTTGCAAGGGTAAAATAAATGACACTACTCAATCAGATCTTGTCTCGGACTGAAATTATTGAACTGAGTGAGCTTTGTTTCTCACAGTTAAATTGTATGCAGATGATTGTCTTATGTTTTTGTCAAATCCCGTAATTTCGGTAGTTCATGTGATGCAATTTGTTAATTCACTTGTTGCCTTTCTGGGCGATAAGATTAATTTTACAAAGTTGGCGGCCATACCTATGGACGTTCTTAGGGAAATAACTGATACTGACGGCAAATCTTGATTTCCTTTTAAATGGTCACTGGGGTGTTTTCCCTGTTTCAGTATCTTCATTATATCTGTCCTTGATCTTTTTTTTTACATGAACTGTGACCATATATTTGACAAAATTAAACCAAGTTGGGAGGCATTTCCAATCTCCTGTCGAGGTCGGAGAGCTGTTATTAAAATGAATGTCCTTCCTCATTTCCTACCACCCGTGTGAATGCTTTCTTTGATGTTTCCCAGACAGATATTTTAGAAACATAATGGCTCTTTTAGCTTTTATATTTGGTACCATAAGCGATTCTTTATCAAGCTAACAAAATGGCAACTGCTCCACAGATTACGGGGAGTTGATCTCCCCAATTAAAAGCTATCAATTAAGCTCTTTTATCATCTTGTGTTAGTGCCTGGGCCGCTGAGGACTCGGCGTCAATACGGCTAGACAATGAGCCCTCTCAGACAAAGTGAACCCTTCTTAGTCTGTTGTTCTTAGATAAAATGACAACATTTGTGGAGGATTGTTAATAAATAATGATTATCAATACTGTTAAAACTGTAAGGACAATGCGTCAGATCGAGGGCAATACAGCCAAAACTACGTTTCTTACCCCTTAAATTGGTATACCAGGTTGTCAACCGGGGAAAATGGATTCCAGGTTTAAACTGTGGACAGCGAGGGGGTACCTTGCTTGGGTGATTTAGAATTGGTAGAATCCCTACAGTATGGATACAAGCCCTTGGAACTCTGAAGAGTAACCCACCAAACCCATTCCCCTACCATCCTATATTTATCCTGACTGATGGCTGAACTTACAGATCCTGGAACACTATGAGCGATTTATCAGTTGCCGATTCATCTAACCTGCACATCTTTTTGACTGTGCGAGGAAACCTACGCAGACACAGTTGAGAACATACTAACTCCACACAGCCATTCACCCAAGACTGGATCCAATTCCGTGATCCTGGTGGGGCGAGTCAGCAGTGCAAACCACTGAGCCACCACGTGTAACGTGAGGGAGAAACAATGATACCATTTGATCAAATAACTCGTAAATATGGACTACCTGGTAGGGACTTCTTATGTTTTTTTTCCAGATTAGAGATTTGGTTTTAAAAACACACTTTTAACAGACTCATCCAGATCCAATACAGAGAAGTGGGTGCATATTGCTAAGGATACTCTTTGTTCGTACCCTTTACCATTTGTTGCAGAGTGTCCCCTCAGACAAGACTGTACAGCTTCGTGACGTCTGGGCGAGAGAGTTGGGGGGTTTGAATCTCTTTGGAGACATGGGAGGATGTTTGTGAAAATGCTCGAAGAATTTTGATCTGTAATGGGACCCATTCCATGCAGTTAAAAATTCTTCTGTCACCGGATGTTCTCACAAAATTCAGTGTGGGATTATCTTCAGCATGTCCTAAATGCAGAATGACTAGAGGCACTCTTACTCATTGCATGTGGTCCTGCTGAAGGCTTCGTTTATATTGGATCACTGTGTTAGGTGTGCTAGAGTGGGTCTTGGGGACCGAATTGGAGGTGGACACGGTTTCTCTTTTCCTGGGCCTGCCCAGATTATCTTACGCAGATGCACATGGGAAAAAAATACATCCTTACTTTCTGTGCTAGGAAAAAAAATTCTGTTGTGTTGGATGTCTGAAACTCCGAGGGCCTGTTGGGTCTTTGTAAGCTCATCATGGAGAATATCCATTTGGACCTTCTCACCAGTATGGTGAACCAAAACCAGAGATTAATACAAGTAATAGAGTCATAGAAATGTACAGCATGGAAACACACCCTTCGATCCAACCCATCCGTGCTGAGCACATATCCCAAACCAATCTAGTCCCACCTTCCTCACCCGGCCCATAACACTCCAACCCCTCCCTATTCATATACTCATCCAAATGCCTCATAAGTGTTCTACTTGCACCAGCCTCCACCACTTCACCTGGCAGCTCATTCCATACACGTACCATCCTCGGTGTGAAATAGTTGCCCCGTAGGTATCTTTTGTATCTTTCCCCTCTCACCCTAAAACGATACCCTCCACTTCTGGACTCCTTGACCCTAGGAAAAAGACTTTACCTATTTACCCTATCCATGGCCCTTATAATTTTTAAAACCTCTATAATGTCACCCCTCAGCATCAGATGCTCCTGCGAAAACAGCCCCAGCCTATTCAGCCTCTCTCTATAGCTCAAATCTTCTAACCCTGGCAACCTCCTTGTAAGTCTTTTCTGAACCCTTTCAAGTTTCACAATATCTTTCCGATAGGAAGGAGAGCAGATTTGCACACAATGTTCCAACTGTGGCCTAACCAATGTCCTTTACAGCTGCAACATGATCTTTCAACTCCTGCACTCAATACTCTGACCAAAAAGGAAAGCACACCAAACGCCTTCTTCACTATACTATCTACCTACGACTCCACTTTCAAGGAGCTATGAACCTGCACTCCAAGGTCTCTTTGTTCAGCAACACTCCCTGGGACCTGACCATTAAGTGTATACGTCCTGCTAAATTTGCTTTCCGAAAATGCAGCACCTCGCATTTATCTCAATTAAACTCCATCTGCCACTTCTCAGCCCATTGGCCTATCTGGTCCAGATCCTGTTGCAATCTGAGGTAACCCATTTCACTGTCCACTGTACCTCCAATTTTAGTGTCATCTGCAAACTTACTAACTGTACCTCTTATGGTCGCATCCAAATCATTCATGTCAATGTGAAAAAAGTAGCGAATCCAGCACCGATCCTTGTGGCATTCCACTGGTCACAGGCCTCCAGTCTGAAAAACAACCCTCCACCATCACCCTCTGTCTTCTACCTTTGAGCCAGTTCTGTATCCAAATGTCTAGTTCTTCCTGTATTATATGAGATCTATCCTTGCTGATCAGTCTCCCATTGGGAACCTTGTCGAAACCTTTACTAAAGTCCATATAGTCCCTCTGCCCTCATCAATCCTCTTCGTTACTTCCTCAAAAAACTCAATCAAGTTTGTGCGACATGATTTCCCATGCACAAAGCCATGTTGACTATCCCTAATCAGTCCTTGCCTTTCCAAATGCATGCACATCCTGTCCCTCAGGATTCCCTCCAACAACTTGCCCACCACCAAAGTCAGGCTCACTGGTCTATAGTTCCCTGGCTTGTCCTTACCACCCTTGTTAAACAGTGGCACTACGTTAGCCAACCTCCAGTCTTCCAGCACCTCACCAGTGACTATCCATATAAAAATATCTCAACATGAGGCCCAGCAATCACTTCTCTAGCTTCCCACAGAGTTCTAGGGTACACCTGATCAGATACTGGGGATTTATACATCTTTACCCGTTTTAAGACATCCAGCACTTCCTCCTTTGTAATATGGACATTTTGCAAGGTGTCACCATCTGTTTCCCGACATGTTATCTCTTCTATATCCTTTTCTCCAGTAAATACTGATGCATAAATACTCATTTAGTACCTCTCCCATTGCTTGCTGTGCCAGGAAAAATATCCTGTTGTGTTGGATTTCTGAACCCACCCCCCCGGGTCTGTTGGGTCGTCGTAAGATCGTCATGGCGAATATCCCTTTGGACTTTCTCACCAGTATGTTGCACCAAAAAGCGGAGATTTATATAAGATATTGCAACCGTTTCTGCATTATCACGATACAGGCTGATCTGCCAATCGAAAAAAGGGATTTTATATAGCCATGACGATATTGTCTAATGAATCCAATATGAAGAATTGTGAACATATGAATGTGTATCAGTTAATGCTCTCGAAGAACAAGAGCTATCGTTTTGTTATTCTGAGCCGTATTATTTATTTACTATTTATTGTTTGTTTTCGTTTTTTCTTCTGTCCGTTAAGAGACTTTGTATGTGCATGCACATGGGTGTAATTTTGTTCAGTTATTTGGGTTGTTTTGTTATTGTTTTAATTTAATAATAAGGATCTGTTTTTCAGTAAAAAACATAAAAACATTAAAATGGTAACTTTGATAGAAAAGAGTCCCAAAGAACTCTCATTAGATAGACCACTCATGGTGGTTTACGCTGAATGTCACCACACCTCAGGTGATGGGGTGAGGGTGAGAGAGCATCATCTTCATGGTAACCTCAGTCAGTGCGGGGAATTGAACCTGCGCTGGTGGCCTACCTTTGTATCACAAACCAACCATCCAGCCAACTGAGTGGGAGACTGTGTAACTGTCACACAAAGAATCAATCACAGACAAAGAGCAAGAGAAACTTTCATGACAAGAAAAAAAGTATATTTGAGATAACGGTCATGATAACGGCTGAGGATAAAAACGTTCTCTGCTAGAAATTGTACTTTACTGTGAGAAAAGTGTTTGGAAGCTGTCTTTGGCTGAAGACAATAAGGTGAGACAAGTGAAATAACCATAATGACTAATTGTGATTAGATATCGATAACCATAAAATAAGTGCATGTTTTTGATTGGTCTGTGGAAAGCATCCTGACTATTCTAAGAATTTATAAAGCAGATGAAATATATTGTTAGGAGAGTCCTTCCCCTTGGGAAAATGCCTTGGGAACACATGCTAGAAAAACACGTGGTAAAAGGCTTCTGAGTATCATCTGATTGCTAACAGGAAGCTTGGGGTTGAATGACTGAAAGTTCCTGTAACATGGAGCTGAGAAAACCATCACATCACCCCCAATCGTATTGAATGTTGGAGCATGTTTAAAGTACCGAATGGCCTCATCATAGATTTGAACTATGTGTGATTTGAAAAACGTAATTCTTTACTCCATCCTCTTACATGTTACACACTGGGGCACTGCCGCTTTACTGAAACTGGGAATAAGTTGGAACATTTTCTGAAACATTCCTTATTTGGCATTCTCCAGACTATTCTATAACTGTGGGGGGGGGGGGGGAGGCAATAGAAATGCAAGACAGAAACAGAGGGAAGGTGCTGCATGCAGTCGTGAGATTGGTGGAGCATTAGCCTTGTTTGGGGGTCCGTGCTATGACAGACACACAGTGAGTATGAGGGAGCAGAGAGAATACGGTGACGCTTATCCTGACAGAGTGGGGAAGATTATTGATGCTTGTCCTGCTTTTCTGGACATTTCTTCAGACCACAGATACTACACTGAGGTGGGTGGTGAGCTCAGACCAGGCTCGGTGGGTCTGGTGGTGTGATCCCTCTGGGAAGAGATTGGTTCCCTCTGTACTAGCCCATCCACCACGACCTCCGTGCCCCTGTAAAGAAACCGTGGTGTAATTGTCCCTTATCTGGCATGCTCATGGCAAAATGTGCAGGGCAGTTCCAAACTGAGAAAGATCAACCGTGTGACCATTGGCGTTTTAAAGATGACCCCAGTGTCAGGGATCAAGGAAAATCCAGGGGCTCCAGGCGATGGTGAGTACCTCCAGTCGTGATGGTTGGGAGAATCGGTCTGGCATTGTATGAGAGGGACACCATTGAGTGGGGTGGATAGTTAATGAGATGAATTTGGGAAGTTAGCACCAGGAAACTAGCTCTGTCTCATGCAGACAACCCCTCTGTCACACTCAATGAAAATGTCACTGCGACAGTTTTTTTGTTAGATTCAGCCCAGTGAGGCGAAGACTCTGCTGTCCTCACTCCCAGTTACAAAACTATAGAACAAATGCTCATCCAAAACTCTCAATCGCCTGAACGTACAGCATTATCCCTTTCACTCATAATTCTTCATAATACTGACCCGTGTTGCATGATACTATCGAAAAATCTTCATTTCAGCATTCTGAAACCTGTGAATATATCTTTCTCAGTCTCCCCCACTCTGCCTCCACTCCAAAACACACTCATGTACAGTCAGACTTCATGAGACTTCCAGTATGACTGGCCATTTGGCCCAGCTGGTCAGAAGGTGAATTGAGGAACTCAAGCATATCTCGAGGTTTTACACATGCGTGCCCATTTTGGATTGTAAGAAGTCCTATTCTGTCTCTAGTTGTTCTTTTTCTTTACTATACTGAATTTGGATTCACATTAATATGCTCAGCCAAGGCTATCTCATACCCCCCTTGCTGATTTCCTTCTTCACTAAACTCCTGTATCCCCTGTGTAACTCCAGGGATTCCCTTGGTCCCAGCTGCCTGTACGTGAGCCACGCCTCCTGTTTTTGGTGGTCAGAGATTCAAGATCTCTTGGCATCCAGGCTTATCTCTTCCAGCCTCACTTTCCCTTCACCCTCACAGGAACATGTAGACCTTCAACTCGAGCTATCTCACTTTTGAAGCTCTCCCACTTTCCCGAGATCCTTTTACCTGGAAACAAACTACTCCAATCATCCTCTGCAATCCCCTGTATAATTCCAACAAAATACGCCTTGCCCCAACTTAGAACTTGAATCCGTGGACCAATCTTGTCCCTACCATAACTATTTTAAAATTAATACATCTCTAGTCATTTTTCCCAAAATGCTCCCCCACTTTACCTCCGTCACCTATCCTACCCTATTTCCCAAAAGTAAGTCGAGTTTGTCCCTTCCCCAGGAGAAGCCTCGATATATTGCTTGTGGAAACTTTCCTGAACACACTTAACGAATTACTTTCCATGAAATGTCATAACCATCTGGAAGTCCCAGTCTATGTGAAGAAAATTAAAAACACCTATAATGACAACCCTATTGCTCCTGCAAGTCTCGCAAGTCTCCTTGCATATTTGTTCCTCTAATTCCCATTAATTATTTGGAGGCTGATAGTGCAACCACTATAACATCACCATCCCCCTCTTAATTCTTTGCACCGTTCACAAAACCTTATTGGATATTATCTCAGTTATTTCATCTTTAAATACTAGAGTGATATTCGCCTTAATCAGAACTATTTGTATTTAAATAGTTTCTATTTACATATCTTCCTTGCAGTGACTTTCACATTCATAGCATCCCATGTCAAGGCACAGTGGAAATATGGAGCTGCAAATGGATTGTAGCTGCACATCCTGTCACTTTCAGCATTGGTTACATGTTTCTCCGTACTGGGCAGTGATCTAATACAGTGTTACCGAACAATGCAACAGCCTGGGTTTATACATGAATGAACAGTGCGGACTGCAAAGCTCCCCACACTGAACATTTAGTCCAGGATTATAGATCAAGCATTAGTGTGGGCTGCATAGAGTTTCACTGTGGACATTACTGGGTTGCATACAGCAGTGCACTAGCCAGATCTACACAGTGCTCCATCCTGAATATGTAATGGATGGCTATGCGAGTTGGATTGCGAATGTGAGAGTACGAAACATCTGACAATACCTTGATTTTGTGTTTCATTCTTGTGATTGGACCTTCAAATATTATCCTGTTAGACCCATCCTTCTGAATGAGTCATGCTGAGTGTTGTTACATCACCTGAGTCTGCAACATGACCAACAAATGGAACACAGGCTGCACAGAGGGGAGTATCCGTAAAATGGAATGAGGGAATCATAATCAGATCAGCCGTGGTCTCAGTGAATGGTGGGGCAGGATTGAATGGACCACGAATGCAACTTATTCATATATTTCTGTTTGTTCCAAGCAAACTCCCCTTCTCTCCCAGTGTCCCATACTGGTGGGGAGTGAGTCACGTCCTGCTGTCCTTGCATAACAGTACGCTGGGACCTCAATAACATCCAGATTTCCCTGTGTCCCAGTTTCAAGCTCTGAGGGACTCCCTCCAGTCTCTGTATCCAGTCTCAAGTAGTTGAATGACTGCCTCTTGTTCCTGTGTCCCAACCTTGGGCAGCTGAGTGACTGCTTTCTGATCCAAGGTTTGCGAAAGTAGACGTCCTCCTCCTACTACTGACTGACAGGCTCCAATAGCTGTGTGCTGACATGATGCTCCTGGGGAATGGAGCTGAGGGCCGAATGGCTTCCCTTGACTAAAAGCCTTTCTCCTGTTTCTGTAAAACACTATCAAAATCTGAATGATGTGTTTTTGTATTTTACTCTCAGCAATTGAGCAAACAAGCTGACTGACAGAATTCAGAAGCTGAATAGCCTCCTCCTGTTCCTGTGTTATAGACTCAAGAGGCAATAGAGTCACGGACATGTACAGCACAGAAAAAGACCTTTCGGTCTGATCGTCAATACCGACCAAATATCCTAAATAATTCTCGTCCCCCTTGACAGCATTTGGCCCATCTCCCTCTAAACATTTCCAATGCATTATCCGTCCAACTGCATTTTAAATGGTGTAACTGTACCTGCCTCCACCACCTCTTTTGGCGGTTCAATCCATACATACAGCAGTCTCTGTGTGAAAATGTTGTCCCTCATGTCCCTTTTAAAATATTTCTCCTCTAACCTTAAACCTTTGTCTTCTAATTATGGACTCACCTATCCTGTGAAAAGACGTTGACTGTTTGCCTTATCTGTGCCCCTCCTGATTTTATAAACCCCTTTAAGGTCACCCCTCAGACTCAACACTTGAATATAGTCCCAGCCTATTCAAATTCTCCCTGTAGCTCTAACCCTCCAACACCTGAAACATTCTTTTAAATCTCTTCTGTACCCTTTCAAGTTTGACAACATATTCCCGACAGCAGAGTGACCAGGATTAAAGGCAGTATTACAAAAGTGGCCAAACCAATATCCTGGACAGGTGCAACATGTCATGAAAATGTTTAGACACAAAGCCCGCACCAATTAAGGGAAGATCACCAAGTGCCTTCTTCACTGCGCTTTCTACCTGTGACGACACTTTCAAGGAACGGAGAACATTCACCACAAGGTGACACAGTAGCTCAGAGACTAGCATTGCTGCTTCAGAGCGCAGCGATCTGGGTTTAACTCCATCCTTAAATGACGGCCTGTGTAGAATGTGCACATTCTCCCCGTGTCTGCATGAGTTTCCTCCGGATGTTATGTTTTCCTCCGACAGCATAAAGATATACAGATAAGGGTAGATTGGCCACGCTACAGTACCCAGGGATGTGTAGGATTAGCCATGGGAAATGCAGGCTCAGAGTGATAGGGTCGGGGTTCATCCAATGGGATACTGTTTCGACGTTCGGTGTGGCATTGATGGGCTGAATAGGCTGTTTCCTCACTGTAGCGATTCGATCATTTCTATGGAGTGCTCCTTGATTAGCAGCTTTTGACAGGACCCTACCTATATGTCTTGCCTTAATTTATCTTGCTAAAATGCAACATCTTACATTTATCTAAAATAAACCCCATCTGTCACTCCTCGGTTCACCTAAGCAAAGTCCCATTATAGTCTGAGAGATCATTTGTCGACAGCACCAACAAATTTGGAATTATAATCAAACTTACTGACCATACTTCATATACTCAAATGCAAATTATTTGTGTAAGTGACAAAAGTCAGTGGACCCACTATTGATATTTGCAGCACGCCATTGGTCACAGGTCCCCATGTTTAATGAACAAATATCCACTGTCACATCCTGACTCCAATATTCAAGAAAAAATTGGATCTAAATAGGGAGCCCTCCCTGGATTCCAGTCTAACCTTGTTAACCAGGCTACCTAGAACAGTTTTGTTTTCTTACTGAATTCCATGAAGACAACATCCACTGTCCTGCCTTCATCAATCATCTTCATCACTTCCTCAAAAAATTCTACTGAGTCAGTGAGACGTGATCTCCAATGTGCAAAGTCATCTTCAGTCCTTATTTTTCCAAATGCATATACATTCTTTCCCTCAAAATCCCCTCCAACAATGTAGTCACCATTGACGTCAGGCTCAACGATCTATAGTTAACTGCTTTTTCCTTACTTTCTTAAGTAATGACACAACATTACTCCAGTCCTCCAGTCTTTTGACACCTCACCTGTGGAAATAAATGTTACAAATATATCAGCAAAATGCTGAGCAATCTCTTTCCTAGCTTCCCACAAACATCTGGGATACAACCGATCAGGTCCCGGAGATTTGTTCACCTTTATGTGTTTTAAAATGTCCAACACGTCCTTGCAATATAAACACTTTTCAAGATATTACTGCATATTTTTTCATTCTCTCGCTCTTGTAACTCCTCGATATTAAACACTGAGAAAAAAGACTTGTTTCGTATCCCACCCATCTCCTGTGGTTCCACGCATTGGTAGCCTTACTGATCTTTAAGGTTCCCTATTCTCTTCCGAGTTAATCTTTTGCCATTAAAGGATTTGTAGAATTTTTTCAATGCCTCATTAACCCTATTT
Organism: Chiloscyllium plagiosum; assembly: GCF_037043375.1. Taxonomy (NCBI): domain Eukaryota; kingdom Metazoa; phylum Chordata; class Chondrichthyes; order Orectolobiformes; family Hemiscylliidae; genus Chiloscyllium; species Chiloscyllium plagiosum. Next base: position 38,681,296 of record NW_028270185.1, on the reverse strand, counting down.
CTAAAGCAATCTCACATCCACATTTTTCTGGCTTGATTTCCCCGTTGACTATAAACGTACTGCCCTTATACTCCTCTCAGGATTCACTTGATCTCAGATCTGTTAACCTGACATATGCCTCCTTCCTTACCTTGACCAGAGCATCAATATATCTAGCCATTCAGCACTCTCTGCACCCACCAGCCTTGTCCCTCTCACTAACAGAAACACATTGGCTCTGGACTCTCTGAAACCAAATTTTGATTGCCTTGCATTTTCCAACCATCCCTGTACCTGTGAATAGGGTATTCCAATCATCCTGTCACAGGGCTCGCCTAACACTTTCAAAATTGACCTTATTCATAGTTTGAACTTTAATGTTTACATCGGGTCTTTCCTATTTCAAAACTAATTTAAAACTAATATTTTGCGTAACAGGCTTGAAAGTTAAATAAACACTTCCTGCCCCTTCCTAACAGGCTCGAGAGGCTGAATGGTCCCCTCGTGGCCCTCTGTAACAGACTGGAAAAGCTGAATGGATTCCTCCTGTTCCTATGTAACAGACCCGAGACACGTGGATTACGAGCAGCCCTTAAACTGTATCTGATGGAGGTCCATCCCTCCTTAATTACAGAAACACAACAAACACAATGTACTCCAGGTGCCCTAGCAGTAATAACTCTCACTGCTGAAGCGACACATCTCTTTGTGTTGAATTATTCTGTTGGCAAAATGTACCAATATTCTAGATTTCCACCTTTTCAAGTAGATCCAGCCGAATATGTGCTAAATGGCCTTCTCTTATCCCTCTGTAAGAGGCCCATAGGGACAGAATTACTTCGGCCTGTTTCTGAGCAGCAATCTCAATGCTCTGTCTCAAGGTTATGAAAGGATTTGATATTAGGGCACTTAAACAAGGAGGAGCCTCACACTAGTCAATACCTTTGTGTTAAGGTATCACTCGACTCATTTTATGCAACAGATCTGACATTTTATAACTGCCTCCTTTCATAAACAGAGTGGAACATATATAGACAACTGCAGTGTTCTGTTAATACTGTCATATACAAAGTACAAAAAGATTTTAAAATTTATGGTCTATCCCTCAGCAACCCTCACCCATCCCATCCAAACCCAGTAAATGTTCCCTTTTATACTGATATGAAAAGTGATGTGTGGAACTGGTTAATTGAGCTTGTGTGTTCAGTCATGATTTGGAGATGCCGGTGTTGGACTGGGGGTGGACAAAGTTAAAAACCACACAAGACCAGGTTATAGTCCAGCAGGTTTAATTGGAAGCATAGGAGCTTTCGGAGCGCCGCTCCTTCATCAAGTGATAGTGGAGGGTACAATTCTAAGGCACAGAATTTATAGCAAAAATTTACATTGTAATGTAACTGAAATTATCCATTGTACAATACATTGATGGTCTGTTCATTCTTTCGTCTGTTAGAATACCATGATAGTTTAATGGTACTTAATTTTGTTGGTGGTCATTATTATTGCGGATCTATTACGCTCTTTACATTATTCAATATATTTATTATCCCTTCCACACTATTTTTGGTGTTCCTGGAAAATGTCACTGTCCAGATTTTTTTTCTCTATAAACCAGCTATGACTGTAGTATTGTTCTTTCATATAGTCTACACGTCTTGTCGCTATTATTTTCCTGCTGAAACTCTCAATCCAGATATTCACTCGACAGACCACTACTAACTACATCAATGAACGTGTTCAATTACTGTCTCCCTCTCTGCTCTGGCAGTGTCACTCATGGGTCTCTATGTTGACCTACTCAGCTCCAGCTTATTGTATCATGGCCTTTGTTATTGAAATATTAACAGCATGGAGTTCACTCTCTACTGTTCTGGTTACAAACTTCATTTTCTTCCACTGTTTCCATCCCATCCCTGGCCAATATCTGCAGCTGAAGCAGACAAATCATAACTGTGGGTGATCCCTTTGACTATGAGCTCTTTCTTCACACCATTCCCTGGACATTTCTAACTTGAAATATTCACCACTCCTGAATATATCTCGCTGGTTTATTCCATCTGCTTTTTGAACCTTGAGCTATGACATACAGTCTTACAGAAGCCAATAATCTGCTACTGACACTCCCAGCTTCAAACCTGCCGAAGCAAATCTGATTCGAACTCACACCAAACTCCCATCCATCTGTCATTCATGTGCACGCCGATATATATTGCTATTGTGTCTGGCATGCCTTTTTTTAACATTCTCAAACACTTTATCTCATCTGTCCATGAAACTTATCTCGTTCCCTCTCTGTCGATTAACAAAACGTCTGCCAGTTGTTCATATTTAAAATAGTTTCCTCCATGTGCGTTCCTTCTTAAACAATGAGTTTCTGCTGATCTGACAATGCCATTATGCAATGTTCTCTTTCTTGTAATTTTACTTTCCAAGATCTCACTTCTCCAGTTAATCCCACTGCCATGTCTTTTCTCTATATTTCCACAACATCTTTTCAGTTAATTAACTGTCTGTTTCTGTCTTGAATGTAAATCTCTCTGTCCCCTGGAACTTTCCCTGACCTCGGGTTTTGGCTCCCTGGTATATCGATTGCTGGCATTGTGTAGCTCAGAAGCAATGAAATGATGTGTGTCAAGCTGTTGTTCAAATCCGGGTATGTCCCATGTGATGGTCCATGGACAGGCGTGTTTCAGAAATTATGAGACACATCCTTGTAACTTCGTCTGTACCTGTGTTTGCCCCTCTCAGGTGATCTTGCTGTCAGTAACTCGAGGAAGCCCCTTCAATAAAGGATCAGTCATTAAATTATGTGGCAATGCTTTCACTTTTTTTGAAGAAAAGGTTAATTTCTCCTTTTTTTTTGGTAAGAGATCTTAAAGGCCAAAGTACCTACTGAAAACGGCTCAACTCAAAAACGTATTAGGCTTTTATGTTTTTTTAAATAAATAGTAGTAACAATGGCCAACTGGCACAGACCAGGATTGATAGTATTTTCCTTGTATCTGTAACAGTTACCAGGTTCTTGGGTCCCAGAAGAGTTGGTAGTTTTAATAAATTATCCCTAGACGTTATTCTCTCTGAACTGGACTGGAGAACTGTATGCAAGAATGTATGTCTGAATGCTCATTTTTGCCAAGGAGTGTGTTTAGGTGATGTTAGTATATTGGAACAGTTCATTTGTAGCAGGTTCTGTGTCCATCATTCAGTTAAGGTTTCCAATAGCTAAGTTATTCTAAATTCCTCTTCATTTTGTATGGATTTTCATTAGAGTGTTTAATATATAGTGTGTTTTGCCTAATGGTGAGTGGTTTGACGAGTGGAATCACATCTGGGATATCCAATTCCCATCTATCTTGTTATTAAGGAAAGGCTGGCATCCAAGCTACCTTCTTAAAATAGTTTAATGCAGTCTAGTTGGTCTATAGCAAACTGGGGTCTCTTGTCTGGTTCTAAATCGGTAGTTGGGTTTAGAATTACAATCCCTACAGCGTGCAAGCAGGTTATTTGACCCAACAAGTCTACATCCGACCCTCCGAGGAGTAACCTATCCAGACCCATTCCTCTACACTATTATTACACATTTACCCTCACTAAGGCATCTAACCCACACATCCCTGAAAACTATGAAAAGCATGAAACCCTGAAAGCATGGCCAATTCAGCCGGCATGCACGTCTTTGGGTTGTGTGAGGAAATCAGAGCATCCAGAATAAGCTCATGCAGGCACTGGAATGTACGCACCAGGAGGCTATTGGGTTCAAAGATCGCGTATGGTAGTTGTCAGTGTCTTTGGTTCCAGATGTTGAATTCGGTTGGTTTAAACAGTGTTTTATGTATAAAGATTATTTCAGTCACTAAGAGTTCTCTGTGTGTGGAAGAAGTAAAGTTTTACAAAAGATAATGAAGGCAAAGCTGTAGGAATTGACAGACAAGCTGGCGTTGGGATTGTGACTATCTGTGTGAAAATGAGAGATAATTACAGCTATAGCTCAGCAAATACATTTGGTGGAACCGCCATCAGTCTCTTTAGAAATGGCTCGAATTCAATTTCAAATGAGGCAGCTTGAACATGAGAAGGAATTGAAACAGTTTGAATTATGATGAAAAGTAGAAATAAAAGAAAAGGAAATGAAGAAAAAAGAGAGAAGAAAAGCAGAGAGTTTCAACTTCAAAAGTTAGTAATGGAAAGTGGACATTGAAGGCGGTGATGAAGGTAGACAGTAGGCTGGATGAGGAGATTAGTGAGGATGACCAACCCTGAAGTAGCCAAAGGCTTGATGGGGATATGTTTAGATATATCCAGGCATTATCTCAATTTGATGAGAAGGATGGGGGAGCCTTTTTTAATTTCATTTGAGAAAGTGGCTAAACAAATGTAGTGCCCAGTGACCATGTGGATTTAGTTGATCCAAACAAAGCTGATAGGTATTTGTATCCCTATCGGAGGAGGTATCTGAGGAGTATGAGGAGATGTAGAAAACCATCTGAAGTGCATGCGAGCTCGTACTAGAAACCAACAGACTGCGTTTCAGGAATCTAAAAAAAGCGTCCCTGGTTAAACACACATTAACTTTGAAAGAATAAAAAATAATAATTTTGAAAGGTGGGTAAGGGTATTAAAAACTGAGCAAACCAATGACACTCTTAGATTGATTCTTATTTTGGAGAAGCTCAACAATTCACTTCCTGCAGTCGATAGAACTAGTGTGGAAGAGCAGAGAGTTAAAATGCCAAGATTAGAAGCTGAAATGGCAGCTGATGATGATTTAGTTCAGAAATCCAAGTTTGGTTTCTGTGAGAGATTGAGAAGAATGTGCAAGATCTTCTTAAACCATATCCCTGTGAGAGTGAGATTTATTGGCATAGGCCAGGAGAAGCCGGCAAAGAGGTTCCAGCATTAAGAGGCACAGAAGCATATAATTCTTTTATGCTGAGACATGAGGAATTATGTCATTCAGAAGGAGTATTGGAGAGATGAGAAGTGATGCATTATGTAACGTGTCGTTGGTCTGTCCGGTGGAAACATCAACAGATTTATTCCACAATGGTGAAGGAAGCCTTGAGCTTGACGTTGGCGTTACAACATTTCAGCATTTAAATTGTGAATAACATACCTGAGTCAATTTTGTTTCACTGATCGTGACCCCTTGAAAATTTTGGAGAGGTTTGGGGAGAAACATTTTTCTCCCTGAGATCTCTGTTGATGTTGTTTCCTCCTGGATTGGAAAACTGCTGTAAGCATCTGAATACATTTGAATATATCTTTGATCCAAGCGGTCTGTTTCGATTGAGCTTATTATTGCTGCCTTTCAATTTGAAATTATATAGTTGACAGGGCGAGAAAACCTAAGTTCTGACACATTGTGGAGACTTGGATGAAGAAAGACAAAGGCATTCTGTGGCAGGAGTAAAATGAATGAAATCGAATCTAGTTGTGAACATTTGTATGCTCAGAGTCAATGTAATATATGTTCATTCCAGTCTACTAATAGTGGAATATTAGGCGGTCTAAAATAAAGCCATTTCTGTATATTGATGGATCATTTTATTGATGGTGGAGTTGTGTGTATACGATCACTGTAAAAAGGCGATTTTCTCTTGGGTTATTTTTTTGAAGAGAGTTTTTAAAGGCAAAGATGCAGAACTACTGTCTGAAAACAGTTTAAGTAAATAAGTGAGAAAGCCTTTAGGTTTCATTAAAACATTGATAACAATGGAAGGGCAGTGGCCAGCTCTCCCAGACCAGGTTTACTCGCTTTGTTTTGAGCTGCAGCATTAAGAAGCTGCTGGGCATCCCAGAAGTGTTAGAAGTGTCAATACATGATCCCTAGCTGTTTTTCTCCCTGAGATCTCTGTTGATGTTGTTTCCTCCTGGATTGGAAAACTGCTGTAAGCATCTGAATACATTTGAATATATCTTTGATCCAAGCGGTGTAAACCAAGAAGGTATGGTGTCTATTGTTTGCGTAAGTGTTCCAACATATAAGCCATCCCGAATTTTTCTTTTCTTTGATTGTATTTTAACTAAAGTATTTGAACAGATTATATTTTGCTTAATGTCGAGTAGTTTGACCAGTTACAACATATCTGGAGAGCACACTTCGCATCTATATTCAAAATAAGAAAAGGTTTGGGTCTAAGCAGCCTTCTTACAATGTTTTGCGGGGATCTGTTCTGGTTCACAACACTTGTACCGAGGGTTTTGCTGCCTAACTCCTGTTATAAAAAATTTAGTGGGGTTGCTGGGGATGGTTTGCTGGGGGTTGTGCACTGAGCTGCCTCAGACATTCAGGGAGTCCTGAGGATTTGGTGACCCAACTCGAGATGGAGCATGAGGACTGTATTTTCAGCATCTGAGCCTGCAACATGAACAACAAATGTAGCAGAGGCTGCAGAGAGGGGAAGCTCTGAAACCACGGAGTGAGTGTGTGTGGTGAAAGGGATCTGCTGTATCCTCATCGGGTTTTCCAGGAACAGCTTCCCAAGCTACACTTGACAGAGCGGTGTCACCTCTTTCAACACGACCTGCAGCTTCACACCAGGGGCAAGAACGATGCTGCCAGTGGCTGTTAGGGTCACTGTTTCATTCAGCTTCTACGATCCAGAACTTTCCAGGCAGGATTAGGTGACATGTCCATCATTTCCCAGTATCTCAACATCAATGTCACCAGTGGGTGAAGGAGTATATATATGGTGGATGAGGTATATAGATTGTTTCTCCCTCAGCAGGGAGCTGCCGGGTGTATTCAGTATAGTGGAATTCCCGATGGTGTACACGGCATCTGCAGGGTATCCATGTCAATGGGGAGAGGTAGAGGAACTGAAGGAGTTCTCTCTCTATTAATGTTACAGTGTGCCAATTACAGTGCATCATATTGGTGAATACCCACTGTCCTGGCAGCAGTCACGGCCTCTTCATTCAGAAGCAGTCAGCCATTCCCATCGTCATCGGGTCTCCACGTAGAAAGAAATGAATATATCTTCGATAAAGGCCGTCTCCTTGATGCACGTTTCAAAACACCATCACCACCATCAATTAATCACATCAAAGTATTCCATGTGTTCGGAGAGCAATGGGGTCACTTGGAATGTCTGGGAGCTGACGATCAGGGATGGAGCAAAACCTCCCATGTCTGAACGGATCTGAGTGGACCCCCCAGGACACAGTATCATTAAGTCCTGTAATATCTCTCCATTTTAGAAACATATTGCTTTCCATTATTCCTGTAAATGAAATGACAGGTTATATCATGTTAAATTCCAGCTGCCACACTATTATCTATTATCTTTACCCCTCTGAATCTACTTACAGACTTTCCACCCTCTCTTGGTAATTTCATCTCTTGCTTACCACAGCGACAGCACCAAACTCAGTACCTGCATCTCTGTTCAATTTCTCTTCATAAGACAAACACTTCAAATATGGAATCAATCTAATGAAGCTCTTCTGATTTGCCTCCAATGGAAATAGCTCATTCTGCAGGACACCCAAACTGTACTCCAGTGCAGCCTCACTAATCCCTTGCATAACTATAACCAACACTCCCTACCTTTCTACTCTATCCTTTTATAAATAACCATTGAAATTATGCTTGCAGTTCTGATTACGACAGTACCCGCAGGCAGGTTTCCTATGATATGCAAGCAGACACCCAGATCCCTCTGCACCTAAGCACTTTGAACTTTCTCTCCATTTAGATAATAATT